>NC_083340.1:125060735-125178235 GCF_019175385.1 Lycium barbarum | reverse complement strand
AATGCAAATTTTCCGACAGTTTTGAGATTAAAGCGGGACAATCATTTTATAGTTTTCTTAAAAGGAGTACTCACCATATCTTAGACTAAAAATCACTTAATCAAAGTAAATCCCATTTCTTGCTGTTATATTTTACCGTGATTCTGGAAGAAAAAATAGTTGTTAGCGAAGTTTCAAAATTTATTTGGCGACTTACCTAAATTACTAGGTGTTTTCCTAAGTTCTACATTACATAATGGGTTTCAATAATTGACAAGCATTTTTACAAATACAATTTTTCACATAAGGAATGAATAAAAAGAGAGAGTCTACGCTGGTAGGCCTACCTAAGCCCACCAGTTACTATTTTCACCCATAGTTGGGCCTTCACCATTTTTACCCATGGTTGGGCCTTCAATATATTAGCTTCACTCACATTTCTCAATATCGGACTAGATTGAATAAATGATGTTGGGCCTTTGGCCCAATAGGCTTATGCAAGGACACGGCTCAAGTGGCCCGAGGAGAATCACATAATCACAATAAAATGATAAGAATTAGTATGGGTCTAGATACTTAGTAATGGAAAATTTCATAAGTCAAAGAAGGAAAGTTCAAACACCATCACATAACCAAGTAAGAAGATTAAGTTTAAATTCGGCTAAGGCGAACAGTTTATGGTCCAAATAAGTAACTAAACAAGAATGGGCAAATTGGGCAGAATTTCAAGTTAAATTTCCTGTATAAATAGAGGCCCAATATAGGAAGAAGAAGAGAAGGCCCAAAATTTCACAAGAGTAATTTACCAATCAACCAAGTAAGGAGTGATATGCCATATATACACAGATATACCAACTCATATACACTAAAGTATATGTGACTGAATATAACTTGTATATACAAGTACATTCACTCAATACCACACACAATCAATTAGGCAAAGGAAGATTTTGAGGAAAATGTACTTTAGGTTGTGCATATTTCATAGTTCCCAGTTAGATAAAATAACAACATATGCAGGAAATAGAGACAACACAGCAAACAAGTTCATGAGAGAGGGACAATATACAAAACAAGTTCAGGATATACATAGCATACACAACCTCAATTAAACAAGTAATGCAGAATTACTTTAAGAAAAATAAACCCCCGATAGATAAAGAATGCAGGCAGGTTTTAGCAGTATACTCACTATTACAAAACACAATACTCTAGACTAGATTTTCATCCATTTTAGACTACACTTATGTCCATAACTTATAACTAACTCTCAATTTAATGCACATGAGCAGAGAAAAACAAATACACATATTTATAGCTATGCGACACTTAGCATGGACACAGATTGGTAAAACAACAATAGCATTACACACTTTTCTTCAAAATTCATTTTAGAATCAGTGTCATGTCTATTATAAATGAAAACATGTATCATGTGAAGATGCACTCTTTACTCACAAGATGCTCTCAGTTAAAAGGGGTGTACAGGTCCAAGGGGTAATCATATAGTATGCATATCATGTTTTAGCAAACAGGGAATCTCAAACACTTTGCCAGATTTAGCAGGTCATTTACACAAGTCTAAAGATGCTAACATTGTGCTCATAATGCTTTCAACCCTTTTTAAAACATACCCTATGACTCATACTACTACCAGCAATCAACCACATAGCACAGACTCTACAAATTAGATCAACAACAAAGTTATGCTTAACTAGGGTAGGTTAAACTATAAATAGCCCATAAGACATGATTAATTAACAAAAATAACCTAAGCAGTATATAGGAATTAATAAATCTAACTATAACTTAATTCACTAAGTAGATGATCTATTAAAAATAGGAGCATTATCCATCTGATTAATAATGCTTAATAACCAACTAAACTAACAAACATAATCCTTTTTTTAGATTAAACTAAACTAAGCAAAAATGTAACTCGCATACTTAAACAAACTGGACTAATTTAACACATATAGACAAGCCAAACTACATAATTTAAACAACAACATACAAATCATACAAAAGCAGTAAACTAAACTACACGAAACAACTAAAGAACAGAAAAAATGTAGAAAATTAAAAGAGAAGGGGAATTACCTCCTTTGTGTGCAACATTTGATCGAGATTCGAACTTGGAGACCTTAGTGGTTCCCCCAAATACTCAGAATCACACAGAAAACCACACAAAAACAAAGAAATAAACTTTTGAAATTTTGAAATAAGTCAAAAAATTAAAGGTCTCAGGCAGAACAATGCTAGAAACCCTAGGAATTCGATTTTTTATATGCAAGTGAGATATTCAGATGCCAGGTCCCTTCAAATGGCAGAAATGGGTTTCTTTATATAGAACCCCCTAAATTCTCGAAACCCTAATCGGATCCGATGTTGGGAAAACTCAAACAGTTGAGAACCAAGTCTCAATTTTAGTACCAATGGTTATGATTCAAGAAAATAAACGAACGAAGGGCCAAATTTTACCCTCAATGGCTCAATCCAGCTGGTTTTTGTATGAACCAACAAGGATTGAGAATTCAATTCACATCGAGACAAAAATCATTAAGAAAAAATTCAGTTTTGATAATAGAAACGCAGAAAAGCAAAGGAAAAGAGGGATTATACCGTGTTTGTATTGATCCTTGGTAGAAATAGGTGATAAATGGCAGAGAAATTAATGATCTTTCCATTCTCGAACACACACATCCTAAAGCACGCTTGTCCCTTTTCTTTTTACCGTTTCCGGCATGCTAACGTATGAGAGAGGGAGTGGAATCGATCGCGGCTAGGGTTTTTGCCTCTCCTTGAGAGAGAGAAAATAATAGGGGTCGTTTGGTATGTAAAATGAGAATGTAGGGGTATTACCCCCTTTAAGAGAGGATTGGGCCAGGTCATGGTCCTTATTGGATCGCTCCCGATCAAATTTTAAGAGATAAAGGAATGAGCCACTATACACATGTATACACAAGCAATATACATGTTTACACATGTATATCCGTGTATATATGTTTATATATACATGAGAACTTGAAACCCATTTTAATAAATGACAAAAAATAAGAAAATCAATTAATTTAACCCCTTAATCATGATGAAACATGACTAACTAACCGATTAAACAACTAATAAGCACAGTTCATTATGCAAATAGACTCAAATTGCAAATATAGCCTTAATGGACCTTAATCCATGGGATAAGTCATTTCAATTAGGGTCACACTTGCCCCAATTGACCACTTAAAACTAATTTTTCAATAATGACCCTAATTGATATAAACCATTGAGTTTGGCTATTTCAATTAAGGTCGGGATCAAACTAATCAAATAATTAAAGGTTGATTTTGCAACAATGACCTAAATTGATTTGAACCAATAAATTTGGCTATTTCAATTAAGGCCAGACTATCAATTGATTATTTCAATCATAGCCATTATTAGCCATGCAACAAACAATTTATAGAATTTAACCAAAATTAAAAAATTAACTAATTATGATTAATTCTAATAAATTTTACAAATGCATATGCAAAATTTTAAGAATTGAGGGTAAATGATTAATTCATTCAACTAATCAGATTTCTTGAATTAAATGGAGTAAAATGCTTGCTAATTGATTTCTAATAATTTTAACAATAAAATAAACAACTATTTTAAACTATTTCCTTGATTAAATTTAGCAAATATATCATAATTTTAAATTAATTTCCAAATGATTTATAACATTATAGATATTATTTTACCAAATTAGAATGGTAAAATATTATATGAATAATTTTTATAAAATCATTTTGACTTCTAAAAATGCATATTTCACTCCGTTTAATATTCAAGGACCCTGGGTAATTAAAATAAATTATGGAAGGTCAAAAATTAGGCTTCAATAGTGACAAAATGGTATCATCGCAAAAGTGATGGTTTGTTCTCGTTTGCGAGGACCGCATTTGTGGGGTCTGTTCGCACTTGCGAGGAAGCATTGTGTGGTCTTGTTCGCATTTGCGAAGGTTGGTCAGGATTGGGTTTTTTGCATTTGTGATGGGTGGTTCCCAAATGCGGAGCTCGCTTTTGTGAGCCAGAAGTCTTTGTAATTGTGACCCCTGTCAATATTAAATATCCAAATTTCATGAGAACACTTTATTCTTCCATATTTTAAGTTCTGTAACGACCCGCTAGGTTGTTATGGTGGGTGTCTTAGAAAACTAGACCACCGTTGAAAATTTTGAGGCTGCGGGTGAGTCCATTGCGTGTTTTTATGTATCTGCGCATGTTTTGTTTGCATCTGTAGGCCTAAAATTGGTAGGATTTTTTTGGTGAAAACTGGTGCAAAAATCCAAGCTACTAGTTAAAATGGACCGCTACAGCGGGAGATGAGCCACTGTAGCTAGTCCGTCGTAGCGAGGTGAGGGTCATCACATGGAAGCGGGATATTAGTGAGGTCTGCCATAGCGGGAGCTTTCCTGCTATAGCAAGACTGCTGCAGAGAGACTGTGACAGCTGCAGCGGTTAAAGTGAGGCGGAATCAGCGAACCCATTCCCCACATAACACCCAAAATAGTTTCCAAGAACTGCTGTGGCTAAATTCTAAGGCTAGAGCTAGAGTACTCTTGAAAGGTAAGTCACAACCCTTGAATTAGTTAAATTCATCATCATGTTAGATTCCAAGATTAGTTGAAGGTCCGTTAATGGTGAATGAAAGGGCTAAAACCCTAGAACTTAAGAAACCCTTGATTAATGAATGGATTGTTGATTTTATTATTGTTTAATCATCTAGGAGTATAGATAATCACTTCCTAGGATGAGAACTTGTCTATTAATGGTGGAACATGTTGAATAAGACCTAGGGTTTCATTAAGATGATAACTTTACAATAGAAACTGCTTGAAAAAAGGCGAATTGTGTAACGACCCGGTCGGTCATTTTGAGAACCGGTGATCTAGTTTGCGTGTCATCTAATCCAGAAGCTTCATTTTAATTATTTTGACTTGCTAGCCAAATTTGAAGCCAAACAAATATCATTTGGTTCACTTCGAGAGAAGGTTTCACTTTGGAAATTCCAGCATTCAATTATTTGGATAAATTGTTTACTTTGGGAAAACGTGCTCTGATTGTCAATCTGAAGATTTCCTTAGATTTGAAATATTAGTTATGATCTGTGGAAATCGAACGAGGCTAATTTTAGAGTTCGTCTGGTTGGTTTATTACAATTAAGTTGTTTAATGTTTAATATGCCTATTTAGGGTGAAAAGATGGTCACGAGAAGAAATTAGACCCGGATCTGAGATTTGTTATGATGTTTATGACTTGTGGGGATGGGTGACTCCATTCCCGAGGTGATTAAATGAGAATCGAAGAAGAAAATCTAAGTTTTGGACTTTTGAAGGCTTAGGTTTGAGAAGTTTGACAAAAAATTGACTTTTAGGTAAACGTGCCCATAATCAAATTTTAACAGTTCCATTAGGTCCAGAACGTCATTTATGACTTAGTTGAGTCATTGACTCGGTTCCCGAGAGGTTCAAATGTGATTTGGGGGGTTGGTTGAGAAACTAGATTTTGGCATGATTTGGAGTTGACCACGGTCAACATCGGGTCAAGACGGTCCTGTTTAGGCGTCTTGGGAAAAAATGGGTACCATAATGAGAAAACGAGCTTTGATTTGTGTTTCGATTGAACCGTTAGATCCGTATCGTAATTTCAGAACTGTAGCAACAAGAATTGCCGTGTTTCGCCATCGATTGAGGAAGATATGGACATTTTACTAAAATTTTGCTTTGCTGATCTCTGGTGTGATTTTTGCTGAAAATTACGAAATTGCCACTGCGATCGTCCTTTAAATTTCTGCCTTTTTCCAAAAATTGAAATTATCATATCTCACTCATTTTAAGGCCATATGAGGTGATTCAAAAGTCTAACTTGAGTGAAATATAGCAAGGAATCTATTGGAGTTATCAAAAGTGAGCTTTGGGATCATTCTAGCACCAGATATGGATCGCACAGCTGGGCATTTTCGTTCTTATTATTATTTACTTGGGATTTCTTACAATCTTAGAAGCTCGATTTTGGGAAACTTGAAGAGACTCTTTCAAGAATTATCTTATGGGTAAGACTCCAAACACCTTTTTATGATTATTCCATCGTTTAGTTGGATTTTTCATGCAAAGATTCTTGAATTAAGGGAGGTAAATTGGGGATTTGAAACCCTAGGCTTGAACTTGGTTTTTCTCCAATTAAACATGAATTAGTGGATGGATTTCACTCATTTTTGGTATATAGGCTCCAAAAGTAATGGGTAAACTGATTTTGAACTAAATTTCCAATTTTCCCCTTCGTGGCTCGGATTTCTATTTAGAGACTTTTTGGGTTTGGAACTAGAGTATATCATATTGGTACCATTAGATTTGTATAACTTCCTAGATTTATAATTTGACCTTATTGAACCCTATTTTCTTATGAAATAACCATTTTCCCCCGTGAGGTTGGGAATGCGTTTTTTAACTAACTTTTTGATTCGAAATTCTTCTATGACTATTATGGGTATCCTTCTGTCACGCCCCGAAACCCACCCTAGACGTGAACGGCATCCGACGTCATGAACAACATCGGAAGATCCTAAACAACACAATAATAACACTTGAACCCACCAGGTTCAATATTCGCCTCCAACAATTTATAAAATAAATGTAACAAATCATGAATATATGAATTAAATCAGCGGAAGACTTTATAATTTAAATAATTCAACCAAAACATGATAGTGTGGCCGAAAGAGTTAAACAACAACTCTTCTTCTACCCACATTTGAATGTATACTAAGGAGCTTCTAAGAATAAGGAATAAATGTCTGACTCTTTGGGACGCATCCCGGAAACTAATATAAATAAATGGAATTAAATAAATAGGGTGTCCCACGAATGAATGTGTGGGATCACCAAATCAGCAGCAACCGCAAGTCCTTCCTAAACTCTGAGAGTATCAAGAACCTGCTCTTCACCGTTACCTAACATACTATCAAAAACAACAATGGTATGCCTGAGTACTTCGTACTCAGTGAGTACCTCGGGGACAACAAGTAATATGAAAATAAGGTACAATAAAACATAAAGAAATCAGTCTTGAAAATCATGTGAAACCAATGTAAGAACAATTATTCAATTTGTGTATCTCAATAAGAACTATCAAAACCGATTCTAAGGCCTCTTGTCAAGGTACAACTTCAAATAAGCCTTTCAATTGATCATAATTAACAACAACACTTCCATGAGAAAATAAAAATATCACACATGCCAATACAGGCCCAAGAATCAAGCACATCGAAGGGGTGACTTTAGAGGTTCCCTTGTCACAGCGCATCACACCGGAATATGAAATTCAACGGTGGCTATCCTTCCTCCCGAATAGCTAGGCATAGTCACACCCCAGGTAGCGAACCTGGAAGTGGCCACTCTTCCTCCCGAATGGCTAGCCATTATCACACTAGGATCCATAGTGGCTACCCTTCATCCCGAGTAGCTAGGCCAAACATAACAACAGAGTTCATAGCATAGAAGCCGATTCACAATATTTCTCAAAGTAGTCACACCATCAAATAGCATTAAAGTTCATTATGCCATTACGAAAATCCAGAACTTCATAGATAATCTTGAAAACGTTTCCACTTCTTTAAACAAGATTCCTTTGACATAGTTCCTTTGTAAAGTCATCACTGACCATCTCTTATAGAAGAAAACGATTATGATTTCATATACGTATATAGAGGATAATACAATCAAGGTTTAATGTAGGCTTGTCCCCTCACGCACACCAACCACAAGCAAAAACATGAATTAGGGTTTTGCATGAGAAGTTCAACTTTTTATTCAATAAAGAACCTTTGAGAAGAAAACATATATCCATGATAAAGTTTTTAAAAGGGAGACATACCTTAGTGTGTTAAACAAAGTTTAACAATTCACTTTCCTAGTGAAGAACACCCAAACCCTAGGTTGAATCACTTTAGGAAGAATTATGTTGCAAACCCTAGGTTTTGGTTACAAGAATCATGTTAAGAATCATGGGTTTGTCGTTAGGATTGATAATCAATGATTAAGATGTTCTTACCTTAGTGTTGGAGCCCTAGAGAGATATTTTCGTCCTTAGGGTTTTTGAGAGTGAAAAGAATGGAAGAAAACCTAAAATTTTGCAACTTATATAATTTTAGCCCGCCAGGCACAAACGACAATACAAAGGACGAAGCACCGAACAGATCGACGGAGCGTCGATATGCTCCGTCAAAGTCATGAAATTTCTAGTGAGCAACTTTCTCTTTCTTACAATTGACGGTGCAAAGGACGAAGCGTCGAATAGAACGACGGTACAAAGGACGACCGTCAAACCTCTTTTTCGTGAAACTGTAGAGAATTTTCATTTTGACCATCTCCTCTTGGGTCTTTAGCCTAAAGCCATGCACGTAACCCAACATATAAGGTTCTAATGGACTCATACTATGCTTTCACATGCTATACGGATTTACGGGATGTTACATTATCCCTCCCTTAAGATTCATTCGTCCTCGAATGAGAATAATAGTCTAGAAAAGAATTCACTAAACCACAAGTTGCTTCTAACAAACACAACGATTCATCCTTAAGTAATTTAAAATGCTAGCTCATACTTGCAATAGGGAACAAGTGGGGATATCTCTTCTTCACATCCTCCTTTGCTTCCCACGTAGCTTCCTCAGTATTATGGTTTCGCCACAAAACTTTTTACCGATGCAACATCCAACCTTCTAATTTGACGATCTAGAATCTGAATCGGTTTTTCTTCATATGTTAACCCTTCATTGATTTCAAGCTCTTCATGATTCAACACATGGGAAGGATCAGGTCTGTACAACCTCAATATCAAAACGTGAAATACAGGATGCACCATGGCAGGTGTTCATCCTAACTTCCTCAAAAATTGATTGCACAAGCACGTAGCATATCTTCTAAAGTCTGAATAGTTCTATCTGCCTGCCCGTCAGTTTGTGGATGAAAGGCAGTGCCCAATCTCACTCTAGTTCCCAACCCTTCCTGAAAGAATGTCCAAAAATGAGCAGTAAATTGCGTACCTCTATCAGATATAATCGATGTCGGAACACCATGCAATCTAACTACCTCTTTTAGATATAACTTGGCGTACTCCGCTGCGGTATATGTCGTCTTCATAGGGAGAAAATGGGCAGACTTTGTGAGTCTATCCACAATAACCCAAATTGAGTCAAACTTGGCCTTTGTGTGGGGTAACCCCATAACGAAATCCATATTGATCTCCTCCCACTTCCACTGCAGAATCTTGATATTCTGAGCCAGGCCTCCAGGCCTTTGATGTTCAGCCTTTACCTGTTGACAGTTTAAACACTTAGCCACAAAGTTAGAAATATCAACCTTCATGCTCTTCTACCAATAATGTTGTTTCAAATCCTTATACATTTTGGTGGATCTCGAATTAACCGAATACTTGGAACTATGAGCTTCGATCATTAATTCTTGTCGAAGACCATCAATAACAGGAACACACAATCGTCCTTGCAACTGCAGAACACTATCACCAGTACCAATAGTAAATGAAGTGTGCTCACCCCTTTCCACTCCATCTCTCAGCTTTGCTAAAAGTTCATCATTGTATTGCTTGGCTTTTATCCTTTCCACCATGTCAGACCATGATGGCGTGATTCCGACTAACTCTCCATCTATGGTTTCATTATGTCTTACCCTAAGACTAGCAAGTCTTCGAATTTCCTTCCCCATGGGCATGTCATGTGCATGCAAATAACCCAACGTGCCCATAGATTTTCTACTCAGAGCATCAGCAACCATATTAGCCTTACCAGGATGATACAAGATATTCAAGTTGTAATCTTTCAAGAACTCCAACCACCTCCTCTGCCTGAGATTCAACTCTCGCTGCTTGAAGACATATTGCAGACTCTTGTGATCAGTAAAAACATCACAATGCTCACCATACAGATAATGACGCCAAATTTTCAAAGAAAATACCACAGCAACCAACTCCAAGTCGTAAGTCGAATAATTCTTCTCATGCTTCTTCAACTGACGTGAAGCATAAGCAATCACCTTACCGTTCTGCATCAATACACAACCCAACCACATATCCATCAGACCCAGAAGGTAAAGTCAAAAGGAGCCGAAGTCAACCTTGTCTTAAGCTCTTCGAAACTCTTTTCACAAGCTTCGGACCACTGAAACTTAGTAGTCTTCTGTGTCAATTTAGTCAATGGAGAGCCTATTGACAAAAAACCTTCCACAAACTTTCGGTAATAATTTGCCAAACCCATGAAACTATGAATTTCAGTCGCACCAGTGGGTCTAGGCCAATCCTTCACCACTGAAATTTTCTGAGGGTCTACTTTAATGTTGTTACCAGTCACCACATGACCCAAGAAAGCCACAGAATCAAGCAAGAATTCATATTTAGAGAATTTTGCATACAACTCGTTCTCCTCAAGTGTTGTCAAAGTTATCCTCAAATGGTTAGCATGATCCTCACGATTCTTAGAGTACACCAAAATGTCATCAATAAACACAATAATGAATCGTTCTAGATACGGCTTAAAAACACGGTTCATCAAATCCATGAATGTAGCAGGCGCATTAGTCAAGCCAAATGACGTGACTAGAAACTCAAAATTCCCATAACGAGTACGAAAAGCAGTTTTCGGGATATCCTCGTCGTTTATCTTCAATTGATGATATCCAGACCTCAGGTCAATCTATAAAAAGAACTTAGAACCCAGAAGTTGGTCAAACAAATCATCTATCCTAGGCAAGGGATAATTATTCTTAATGGTCACTTTATTAAGCTTACGGTAGTCAACACACATTCTAAGGGAACCATCTTTCTTCCTAACAAACAAGACTGGAGCACCCCAAGGTGAGGAACTTGGTCGGATGAAACCCTTAACCAACAAGTCCTTCAATTGATCCTTTAATTCTCTTAGCTCCGCTGGAGACATACGATAAGGTGGAATAGAAATAGGTTGGGTGTTAGGGATAACATCAATCCCAAAATCAATAACTCTATCAGGAGGAATGCCAGGAAGATCTTCAAGAAATACTTTGGGATAATCACTGACTATGGGAACAGATGCAAATTTGAGTACTACGGCTTTTGTATCATTAACAACAACCAAATGGTAAATACACCCCTTAGTAACCATCTTATGAGCCTTAAGATAGGAAATAAATCTACCATTTGGCTTGGCAATTTCACCCTCCCACACAATAACAGGCTCATCGGGAAAGGCGAAACGAACTAACTTATGGCGACAATCCACATTAGCATAACACGCAGACAACTAGTCCATCCCCATAATTACATTAAAATCCACCATCTCAAGTTCATACAATTCAGCCACGGTCTCACGTCCCTTAATCAGAACAACACAAGTTCTATACACTCTAGAAGCAATAATAGGAACACCAGAAGGTGTCAACAGCAAAAGGTACCAACAAAGGTTCGGGTTTCATACCCATATCAAGAGCAACATAAGGAGTCACATAGGATAAATTTGAACCCGGATCAATAAATGAGTAATCATCATGACAACAGATGGTAAGGATACCTGTAACCACAGCGTCAGAAGCCTCAGCTGCCTCCCTACGAGTCAGCCCATAAAGTCGAGTTGTCCCTCCATCAGAAGTATTAGCAACTTCCTTTCCTTTGCCGTTGTTACGAGCATTCTGATTATTATTGTTAGCATTACCAGCAGGCAGATTTCTAGCAGATGCAGAAGCAGGCGAATCATTCTTTTGGTTATTCATAGCAGCCATCTCACGTAGCCACTTTCTACATTCCCTTTTAATGTGGCCTCTAATCCCACAATGATGACAGATATACTCTTTCCACACTGGCAGACGACTACTTCTTGTTGTTGTTGTTCTTCTTCTTCTTCTTCTTCGTCTTCTTCTTCTTCTTCTTCTTCTTCTTCTTCTTCTTCTTCTTCTTCTTCTTATTATTATTATTATTATTATTATTATTATTATTATTATTATTATTATTATTATTATTATTATTATTATTATTCCTCTTCTTCCTCTTCCTCTTCCTCTTCCTCTTCCTCTTCCTCTTCTTCTTCTTCCTCTTCCTCTTCTTCCTCTTCCTCTTCCTCTTCCTCTTCCTCTTCTTCTTCCTCTTCCTCTTCCTCTTCCTCTTCCTCTTCCTCTTCTTCTTCTTCTTCTTCTTCCTCTTCTTCTTCTTCTTCTTCTTCTTCTTCTTCTTCTTCTTCTTCTTCTTCTTCTTATTATTATTATTATTATTATTATTATTATTATTATTATTATTATTATTATTATTATTATTATTATTATTATTCTGGCCTTGCCTACCAGAAGCCACACTAGCATGGGAGTAAGCACTAGACTGAGCAGGTGCAGAACACCCTTTACTCTGCCCTCCCATATAATTATTACCACTGAAACCACCCGCCGATCGGTCCTTTTTGTGCTGATCTCGATCCACCCTCTCTTCATTTTTCCAACTCTCTTGTTGTTCAGCAAACCCAACAAGAGATGAGAAAGTGTAAGTAGGAGACATGGCAATAGCAGCACATGCAGAATTGATATGTGGTACCAAGACTTTCACAAAATGAGACAACTTATGCTTTTTAGTCGAAATCATGTATAAAGCATACTTTGACAGACGGGTGAACTCCAAACTATACTCACGAACCGAGTTGTTACCCTGCTCTAGATTTTCAAACTTCGTAGCCATACCAATTCCTTCCTCATCAGACAAGAACCTTTTCCATGAACGCCTCTTCAAATTCCGTCCACGTCGGTGCTAAAGCAGCATCACCCCTCTCAGATTCCCACATCTCAAACCATACGTGAGCAACATCCTTCAACTGATATGAAACGAGTCTCACAGCTTCGAAGTGTAGGGCATCCATGGCCCTCAATGCCTTGAAGGTCTCATCTAAAAAGTGCTGAGGGTCATCCACATCTCGTGACCCAAAGAACTCAGGTGACTTTAAGTCTAGGAATTGCTTAATTCTACCTCCACCATGAGGTCCCACACCTCCACGCTACTGCTGAGCCGCAACCAAAGAAGTTAACATTTGAATAGTCATTTGCATAGTACCAATCCCAGGCACACCCGCTACAGGAACAGCAGGAGCAGGCGGTGCTGGGGGTGGTTCTTGATTTCCAGCATTATTTCCATTAACAGCATTCGCGCCCCCAAGATTTCAGTTAGCTCTCACGGGGTGTGCTCGGTTACCAATTTGGATCGCGTCAGAGCCATTTCTGCAAGGCGAATTAACGAGCGAATTATAATGATCCTAAAAGGACTTGAAGCTCTACAGCACAATCTAGAATCAAGACGAATATGAAACAACTGTAAATGTCCTGGGAGTTTCTCGGTCATGCAGGTGATCAGGCTGCACAAGGAAAACACCACTAGACACAGCTCCATAGACACCGGAAATAATCCTAGAACATATTTAAACCTAGGCTCTGATACCAAGCTTGTCACGCCCCAAAACCCACCTTAGACGTGACCGGTATCTGACGTCATGAACAACATCGGAAGAACCTAAACGACACAATAATAGCACTTGAACCAGCCAGGTTCAATATTCGCCTCCAACAATTTATAAAATAAATGTAAAAAATCATGAATATATGAATTAAATCAGCGGAAGACTTTATAATTTAAATAATTCAACCAAAACATGATAGTGTGCCTGAAAGAGTTAAACAACAACTCTTCTTCTACCCACATTCGAATGTATACTAAAGAGCTTCGAAGAATAAGGAATAAATGTCTAACTCATCGGGATATAGCCCAGAAAATAATATAAATAAATGGAATTAAATAAATAGGGTGTCCCACTAGTGAATGTGTGGGCTCACCAAATCAGCAGCAACCGCAAGTCCTTCCTAAATGCCAAGGGTATCAAGAACCTGCTCTCTACAGTTTCCTAACCTACCATAAAAAAACAACAATAGTATGCCTGAGCACTTCGTACTCAGGGAGTGCCTCGGGGACAACAAGTAATATGAAATTAAGGTACAATAATACATAAAGAAATCAGTCCTGAAAATCATGTAAAACCAATGTAAGAACAATTATTCAGTTTGTGTATCTCAATAAGAACCATCAAAACCGATTATAAGGCTTCTTGTCAAGGTACAACATCAAATATGTCTTTCAATTGATCATAATTAACAACAACACTTCCATGAGAAAATAAGAATATCACACATACCAATACAGGACCAAGAATCAAGCACATCGAAGGGGTGACCGTAGAGGTTCCCTTGTCACAGCGTATCACATGTGAATATGAAAATCAATGGTGGCTATCCTTCCTCCTGAATAGCTAGGCATAATCACACCCCAGGTAGCGAACACGGAAGTGGCCACTCTTCCTCCCGAATGGCTAGGCATTATCACACTAGGATCCATAGTGGCTATCCTTCCTCCCTAGTAGCAATGCCAAACACAATGATAAAGTTCATAGCATAGAAGCCGATTTACAGTTTGTCTCAAAGTAGTCACACCATCAAATAGCATTAAAGTTCATTATGCCATTACGAAAATCCATGACTTCATAGATAATCTTGAAAACGTTTCCACTTCTTTAAACAACATTCCTTTGTCATAGTTCCTTTGTAAAGTCAACAATACCAACAATTAACCATCATCACTAATCATCTCTTATAGAAGAAAACGATTATGATTTCATATACGTATATGGAGGATAATACAATCAAGGTTTAATGTTGTATTGTCCCCTCACGCACAACAACCACAAGCAAAGACATGAATTAGGGTTTTTTTTTTTTTTTTTGCATAAATTAGGGTTTTGCATGAGAAGTTCACTTTTTATTCAATAAAGAACCTTTGAGAAGAAAACATATATCCATGATAAAGTTTTTAAAAGAGGGATATACCTTAGTGTGTTAAACAAAGTTTAACAATTCACTTTCCTAGTGAAGAACACCCAAACCCTAGCTTGAATAACTTTAGGAAGAATTATGTTGCAAACCCTAGGTTTTGGTCACAAGAATCATGGGTTTGTCGTTAGGATCGATAATCAATGATTAAGATGTTCTTACCTTAGTGTTGGAGCCCCAGAGAGATATTTTCATCCTTAGGATTTTTTAGAGTGAAAAGAATGGAAGAAAAACTACAATTTTGCAACTTATATAATTTCAGCGAGGCACAAACGACTGTACAAAGGACGGAGAATCGAACAGAAAGACAAAGCGTCGATCTGCTCGGTCGAATGGTCTTTGTGCTAGGTAAATTTGACGGTACAAATGACAGAGTGTCGATCTGCTCCGTCAAAGTCATGAAATTTCTAGTGAGCAACTTTCTCTTCCTCACAATCAACGGTGCAAAGGACGGAGCGTCGAATAGAACGACGGTACAAAGGACGACCGTTAAACCTCCTTTTCGTGAAACTGTATAGAATTTTCATTTTTACCATCTCCTATTAGGTCTTTAGCCTAAAACCATGCACGTAACCCAACATATAAAGTTCCAAATGACTCATACAATGCTTTCACACTCTATACGGATTTACGGGATGTTACACCTTCGAATTCCCTCATTTTTTTCATTCCATGATTTAGGGTTTGTGACTTGACTAGGAATATGGTTATTTGAGTATTTTATTCTTTATTATAATTTCATATCCAAATATGAGTAGACTTTCATTATATTGAGGCACAAATGAAGGGCAAGACTAAAATTTGACTATTCGAGAGTTGTTGTTCGGCTTTCCAGGTTGGTTGTAGTTTACCTTATGGTGAGACTTCGATTAGCGAAGCATATGTTTAGATTATATTGTCGGAGAATGCATGTAAACCTTCGGGTATGAAGTTGGGTTGGATATTGCCTTAGGTTGGACCTTGTTGAATGATTTGAGGGCTAGCCACCCCGTTGCATTGTTGAGTTATCCTGTTCTATTTACTTATTATCTCATTGCCATGTTGAGATATTGGATATTGGTGATCAGTGATATATCATGACTATAATATTGCGGTACTTTCCTTGATTTGATATTGAGATGAAAATTGTGATTCCATTGTCGCTTATTGTGTAGCCTTATTATTGATATTACTTATGTGCCATGTGTGGTACTGTTTGGGATTGAATTGATTATCGATATTACATTGCATTGAATTCAAACTCATTTCCATGATACATTGATGTTACATTGTTACTATACAGAGGATGGAAAGTGAGAAGTAAATGTTAATGCGTTGAAACACATTGTATATCGAGTCATCTCTGGGTTGTGTGCGGAATGATTGATATGCGCTGTATAGATGGAAATGGATTCATAAGTAGGTTGTGTGCGGAGTGATCGGTACATGGACTTCGCGGGTCCCTCATAGGTTGTGCTGTCGAGATGTGATGTTCCATCGGTCGGAGTACATGTGTACGGTGCATATGCATTGCATTCATCATTCATACATTAATGCATTGCATTGTACCTCTTAGTGTTATGTGATATGGTTATGATATGATTGTGATATACTGGTTCAGAAAGGTTATACTGAGAGTTGTCACACTTGGGTTATGACTTGTTGTGATATTATTGTGATATACTGGTTCGGATTGGTAACACTAAGACTTGACACAGTTGGGTTTAGATGCTATAACATAGGTGATCACTTGTTGTGATATGATCGTGATATACTAGTTCGAATTGGTCACATTAAGGCTTGGCACAGTTAGGTTTAGATGCTATGACATAGGTGATGACTTATTGAGATATGATTTTTATATACTGGTTCGGATTGGTCACACTGAGACTTTGCACAGTTAGGTTTAGATGCTATAACATAGTTGATGACTTATACCGTGGTTATGGATTCATTTGACTTTTACGTTGTTTTTTTACGTGTCTGTCTTGCTTTGTTGTCTTTATATACGTTAGCTAGTCTTAATCGGCCTATGATACCTATTAGTACTTGTTGTTTTTACTGACCTGCACTTGCTGCATTCTTTTATGAATGCAGAGTACCAGGTTAGACGTATATCTACCCCTCGTGGTTGATTATCTAGGTTGTTGCCGAGTCTATTCAGGGTGAGCATGAGGATGTTCGCTGCCCGTAGACTCTTCTTAGTATTATGTCTTATTTTCATTTCGAGACATCTTTTGAGATCTTATGTATTATTCAGACTTGTAGTATTTGGTAGACGTTCTTGTATGACCAGACCATATACTGGGGTTGGATTCCCATTACTTCTGCATTTCTTTATATTATTATCATCAGACTTACGTTATTCTATCTTCTTTTACTTTATTTATGTTTTATGATTGTTGGGATAAAGGTTCGCCTATCGTGGTGGGAAAAGTAGGTGCCCACATGACTTAGTAAAAATGGGTCGTGACAAGTTGATATCATAGCCCTAGGTTACCTGGTCTATAATATAAAAGTGTGTCTAGTTGGTAAGATGAGCTCTGTTTCTATCTGCGAGAGGCTATAAAACATTTAGGAAACTTTTGATTCTTTCATTCTCTGGTGCGACTTCACTTAAATTGGAATCTAGTCGATTCTAATTAATATCGGGACTTTTCTTATCTTAATCACCTACAGACGGTGGAAACTCATCCTTAAATTCTTATGCGAGTGGTTTTGTCATGATGTGGCTTGGTAAGGTACGAGACATGTCGTCCTGATTTAGATACATGACTAAGTTCAATTTCTAGCTATGGCTTAAGGATTCAACTATGCAAAATCGTGATTAAGACTTGTTTATTATGGGGAACGTGTAGCGAAGTAAGATTTCTTAGGGTATTTTGATATAAGTACTTTTCGTGTTAATGGGACGGAGGCGTAAGGAAGAGAATTTGGATAGACTAAGTAGAATAAAAAAATTAGTATCTGTCGTGCTTGTTAGGATAAGGTTGCAAATGGGTATGAGAGTGGATTTCGTATTCAGTCGTGAAAAGTCAAGTTGGACTTCGACGTGACTATATGTTTTAGTGGTTATAGGTTCCTTCAGGGAAAAGATTATCGGTTTTAGATCATAAAGAAAGGTTACTTGTGACAAGTGGAGACTTAAGATGTTTGGCAGCTGTGGTCCTGGTCTTTCAGTAAAGGGTGTGACCAATGAGGTTGATTGGTGTCTTCGAGGTTAAGGGCAAAAAGGGAATTGTGAAATCGAGAGCTAGTTGATTTGAGAGTTATGTTGCAGTCATACATGGTAGAATAGAGATAAGGTTTCAGTGTTGAGTTGATATGTTTGGTTATGTTGTGGGCCAATGAGAGCCAGTGGTTGACTAATAGAATGACTCTAGTGTAGGACAAGTGCTAAGTGTTAGTACTCAAGGAGCTATCGGGTGTTCTCGTTTGACAATTGGGACGTTCAAAGTGGTAAATCAATGATGATGTTGAATTAATTCGAGTTGTGGAGAACATTTAGGAATTAACTTAAGGGAATTTGAGAAAAGGCACCTTGGTGGAGATATGTGGGGGCATTAGTAAGACTGTGTATGTGATATGCTGGATTTAGAAAGTAATCAATTTTAGAGTTAAGCGAGTTAAGAGAACTCTAAGGTGTAGAGTATGGGGCATACTACTAAGTGGGTTCGAGAAATGGTCAGACGATGGCGGTGTATGTGAACTGATAGAAATTGAGGAATTGAAGAGTCAAGAAAAGGTATAGTTGATTGAGAATTGATAAGAATAAGCTACATCTTGGGGATTTCTTGGGTCAGTATGGATTGTGGTGTTGTTTTCTTGCATATTTCAGATGTTGTGTAATTGTTGAGTAGCTTAAAGAAGGAAAGCTATAGAAATGGACTAACTGATACGACAGAGTTCCGTGAGGTTTCATCATCAGTTACTAGTGAGAAGAAAATTTCAAGTAACCGACATGTTAAGGCTTATGGAAGTGGCTTATGTGGTACACAGTTCAAAAAAACTTTCGTAACAACACTCTTCAGTGGATGAGTTAGTGTGGTTTAAGGTGTTACATCTCGCCCTTCGAGAAACTAAGTACGTTATGTATTCCTCAACATAAGCCCGAAGGGGCCATGGAACTCTTAAGAGGTCAACAAGTATTAAACATGCATCCAAAGGCTTCAGGATCAAGCGACTCGAAGAAACTAAGTTTTTCGAAGCATGGGGAAGATTTGGCAGAATTCTGGACAGAAATTTTAGTCCAAATTTGGGAAGGTATATCTCCTAGTATATAAGGAGTTACGGAACACAAAAATTATGCAACTTCAATTTCAGAGAGTCTTCTTTCCAACGCAACTAACAGATCTCCAATCTGAGAAGTACAGGATGAGATACCTCCCGTACAAAAATGTACGTTCCGTACAAAAAATAGTACGTCTCGTACTTGGGAGGCAGTGGAACCTACTTTCAAGGGTATAAATACCCCCATTCAACACAAATTATCCTCATTTTCACCTCTCTTAAGCTCTGGGAAACCTCTATATACATCTCCTAAACACTTATAGTCCCTTAGATCAAGAATTCAACAAGATTTACACTAAACTAGTTCGGGAAAGTTCGTGACAACGTCATAGTTGTCATATTTACTCTCGACACGAGTTGGGAAGGTGAGATATTGAGGTCTAAAGTCTACAAATCTCAATTAGAGGTAACCAGGTAGGATCCTTCCTCTATATTAATGAAATTGAGTTGGTTGGAGTTGTAATTGCGAGTTTAACACGTATTAACCCGGATTGAACTAAGGACGGGATAAACTTGTATTGGATATTGTTAATTAAGTGATATGAATGTTTAATTGAATAATATGCTATGTATGTTGATTGGGATTTTGTTGTAACCTTGGAAACCTAGTAGAACTAGAGGAAACACTGCCCGAATTCTTGTAACCCCGAATCGTCCTTTGCTATACAATCTATATATGTGATATACGAGCATGTTAGGACCTAACTAAGGAATATCCTTCAATATAGGTTCGGGCGTTAGGCTAGGATTGGAGTAAGGATCAATTCAATGTCATGACTCGAAATATAAGGTATGTAAGGTGTTCTTTCCCCTCCTTCTTTGGCACGAATCCAACTAGAACACGAACACGAGCGTTCCATAATAATTTGCTCCATTCCTATGCTTTGTACTTCAAATTTTAACACTTTAATTATCTGAATGATTCTGGTTATGATAAATTACCTTCACTAAATGGTTTCTTGATGTTGATATGAGTTTCCATAACGTTATTTGGAGGTTATCGACCTTACGTCACTCCAAAAAACTTAGATGTCATTTCTATTAGTTCCACATGCATTGTATATATATATATATATATATGTATTCATTATTTCACTACACCGCGCCAGGCAATAGTCGTTCGGGCAGGCACGTAGATGTGCACACCACTGCAGTGGGCATGTTACGATGATGATGCTCCTCGAATGCGGGTTGACGACGATATGATGAAGATGTACTATATGTATATACTTGCATATGATTTTTAAACTCATGCATTTCATATTGCACGTCCTTAGATGGCTCAGGTTACTTCTATTCTTTTATAGCTGTGTCTTACTTATAACATTGTTTCCAGCCTTACATACCCAGTACTTTTATCCGTACTGACGTCCCATCCTGCGGGACGCTGGATTTCGTGCTGCAGGTCCTGATAGGTTTACCGAAGGGCAGGAACAGTAGGACTTCTAGCTTCAGCGGGTGTCAGCAAGTGTCACTACTCCGGACATGCTATCATTTGGTATACTTATGATATCATGATATATGTTCACCGGCTATGGATACATCCGGGCCCTGTCCCGACTATTATGATTTTATATGCTCATTCTTAGAGGCTCATAGACATTTTAGGTATATGTAGATGTTATGCACGGCCTCATCAGCCTTGTTTTGGTTTCGATGTTATCCTAACAGCCTTGTCTGCTTTATGACACTTGTGACTCTTGTAGCGACCTGGTAGGCTCGCCAATATATACATATATATATATATATATATATATATATATATATATATATATATATATATATATATATATATATATATATATATATGTATATATATGTATATATATATATATATGTTTATATGTTGGATCACTTGCACATTTTCTATGATTGGGCCTTTTCTGCATGCAGGTGTCTTCTGAATTACATTCGAGCCATATTGTGTCGAGTAATGTTTATATGAAATTTATGATAAGGGTTATGCCAGGTGGCATCCGGCCTAAAAGCCGGGTGCCCATCATGCCCCTCGTCAGGGTGTGACACAAGGGAAAGGAATTGTGGAAATCCCTCTTATGTGAAGGCTAGAGTTATATTTTCGAGATGAGACCATATTCGTGCTAGTGTATTATGTTGCAAGTAATATTGACCGGATAGCTTGGGTGAGCTCTTTGAATATTAAGGACTTGGGAGTAATTGCATAGGGTTTAGAGCGGTAGTTATAAAATTTGATACTTTCAGAATTGTTATGGGCTTATCGAGGTGTTACAACAGGATATGCTTTGATTAAAGGGGTATTATATGAGACTACAGGTTTTGCGTCGAAAAGTTCGGGGCTGTATCGGATTTGCGTATCGGTTAGAGGTTGAGAAATATGAAGATTGAAATCATGAGGTGTAGTTCTTCAGTACTAAGTTGACAACTTGGGTAGGACCCAGCTTTGGGTGACAGACATGATTGATTATGCGTGATAAAAAGATTAGAATTGGCCGACACAAATGTGTGGTAGGACTGTGATTGGTTTTGGAAAGTTGGAGTCAATTCGAGTGACTATCAGTGGTATTCAGGGGTTGTGCATTCATTCCGATTCAAGATTGTTAGACTAGAGCTTAATGGACTGTGTTTATATTCCAGAAGGACTTATGGGTCTCCTAGCGAATCACCCTCACTGATTTGATGAGATTCAGTTCAGATTTGAGGTATGACAGGTTTTACCGAGCTTTGTAAGGGTTTCGAGTGGACTTAACAATAATTTACCGAGAGCAGCTACTCAGACAGATGTAATGGTTTACGTCGTTACTTAGTAATGATTGAAGGAGGTACCATGGTTACGAGAGGTCTTTAGAGTGGTCAGACGGTTTCCTACGAACTTGGCTCTGCGAAGTATTCAGTGGTATGTTTTTTTTTATTGTGATTCGAAGGTCTAAGAAGACTTGAAACTAGCGAAGTCGGCTATGAGTAAGATCAATTTGATGGAATTTCATAGAGTTGGTCCGATAAAGCAAGAATTCTATTCTGGCAAGAGTAAGTCTTGATTTCGGGCTTGTGTTTATGTGTTTCGAAGAAATCGTGGTTCGATGAACAACTTTAGATGGGTGAAAGAAAGGTTAGCCGAATCATAATATTTTACCAGTTCAGAGTGGGCTATGATTGTGTCTATTTCTAAAGGGTTGTGTTGTTCTGAGGAACGTTTGTAGGACCTACTGATCACGTTTAGAGGTATGGTTATATCGAATTAGAGAATTTCAGCAGAAGCAGTTCTTATATGGTGATTATCGGTGAAAGAAATTTCGAGTGTGGTAAACATGAAAAATTGGGTCTTTTAGCTAACTTAGGTAAAGTTTTGACCGATAAGATGAACAAGAAGTGGTTTTGGCGTACTTCATGCCGTGGAGGCTTTCGTATTGTTATTCTAGAGATTCCTTGGTTGCCGTCAGCTTTTGTACTCTTCTTTATCATTCGAGAACGAACAATTGTTTAATTGGTATCCGATGTAACTACCCGATCGGTCGTTTTGAGAACCGGTGTTCTAGTTTTTGTGTCATCTATTCCAAAAGCTCTGTTATAATCATTTTCATTTGCTAGCCAAACTTGAATTCAAACAAATATCATTTGGTTCACTTTGAGAGAAGGTTTCACTTTTGAAATTCCGGCATTCAATTATTTGGATAAATTGTATACTTTGGGAAAACGTGCTTTAATTGTCAATATGAAGATTCTGTTAGATTTGAAATATTAGTTATGATCTGTGGAAATTGACGGGGCTAATTTTAGAGTTCGTCAGGTTGGTTTTTGATAATTATTTATGGTGAAAACATGGACACGAGAATAAATTAGACCTGGATCTGAGATTTGTTGTTTCCGTTAGCTTTGTTGTGATGTTTATGACTTGCGGGGATGGATGACTCCATTCCCGAGGTGATCGGATGAGAATCGAAGAAGAAATCTAAGTTTTGGAAGGTTGAAGGCTTAAGTTCAAGAAGTTTGACCAAAAGTTGAGTTTTGGGTAAATGTGCCCGTAATCGAATTCAGACAGTTCTATGAGGTCCAGAATATCATTTATGACTTAGTCGAGTCGTTGGTTCGGTTCCTGAGAGGTTCGGGTGTGATTTGGGTGGTTGGTTGAGAAACTAGATTTTGGTATGATTTGGAGTTGACCACGGTCAACATCGAGTCAATACGGTCCCATTTGGATGTTTTGAGGGTTCGAGCAGGTTCGTATGATGATTTTGGACTTGTCCACAAATTTTGGTTAGAATCTGATGAGTTTCGGATGTGTTTGAGCTGTATGGTGTTTGTTTTTTGTATCGACTCCGTTTTGAGCGAAAAAGGTACCAGAATAAGCAGATGAGCTTTGATTTGCGTTTCGATTGAACCGTTAGATCCGTATCGTAATTTTTAGAACTGTAGCAACAAGAATCATTGCATCGCCATCATATGATGGTGATATGGACATTTACTAAAATTGTGCTGTGTTGATTTTCTGGTGTATTTTTGCTGAAAATTACGAAATAAAGAACGTCTTTTAAATTTCTGCCTTCTTTCAATAATTGAAACCATCACATCTCACTCATTTTAAGGTCAAAATGAGGTGATTCAAACGCCTAACTTGAGTGAAATATCGCAGGAATCTATTGAAGTCATCAAAAGTGAGCTTTGGGATCGTTCTAGTACTAGATATGGGTCGGACAGCTGGACGTTTTCGTTCTTATTATTTGCTTGGAGTTTCTTCTAATTTTAGAAGCTCAATTTTGGGAGACTTGAAGAGAATCTTTCAGGAATTATCATTTTGGTAAGATTCCAAACATCTTTTTATGATTATTCCATTGTTTAGTAGATTTTTCATGCTAAGATTCTTGAATTAAAGGAGGTAAACCGAGGATTTGAAACCCTAGGCTTGAACTTGGTTCTTCTTCAATTAAACATGAATTAGTGGATGGATTTCACTCATTTTGGGTATATAGGCTCCATAAGTAATGAGTAAACTAATTTTGAACTAGATTTCCTATTTTACCCTTCGTGGCTCGGATTCCTATTTTTGGAGACTTTTTGGGTTGGAATTTAAAGTATGCCAATATGGGTACCATTAGATTCGTGTGACTTCCTAGATTAATAATTTGATCTTATTAAATCTGATTTTCTTATGAAATGACCATTTTGCCCCTTGAGGTTGGGAATAGGTTTTTGAACTAACTTTTTAATCTGAAATTCTTCTAAGACTATTATTGGTGTCCTTCGAATTCTCTCGTTTTCCCCATCCCATGAATTAGGGTATGGGAATTGATTAGGAATCTAGTTATTTGAGTATTTTCTTCTTGATTCTAATTTCATATTCGGATATGACTAGACTTTCATTATATCGACGCACAAAGGAAGGGCAAGACTAAGATTTGACTGCTGGAGATTTGCTGGTCGACTTTCCAGGTAGGTTATGGTTTACCTTATGGTGAGACTTTGATTAGCGAAGCATATATTTAGATGGTATTGTCAGAGAATGCATGTAAACCTTCTGGTATGAAGTTGGGTTAGATATTGTCTTAGGTTGGGCCTTGTTGTATGATTTGAGGGTTAGCCACCTCGTTGCGTTGTTGACTTATCTTGTTCTATTTACTTATTGGCTCGTTTCCACGTTGACATCAAATATTGGTGATTAGTTATATATCATGACTGCGATATTGCGGTACTTTATTTGATTTAATATTGTGATGAGAATTGTGATTCCATTGTGGCTTATTTTGTAGCCTTATTATTGATTGTGCCCTGTGTCGTACTGTTTGGGATAGAATTGGTTGTTGATATTACATTGTATCGTATTCATACTCATTTCCACGATACAATTATATTGCATTGTTATGGTACTGAGGATGGCAAGTGAGAAGGAAATATTGATGCGTTGAAACACATTGTATATCGAGTCATCTCTGGGTTATGTGCGGAATGACTGATTTGAGGTGTATAGGTGGTAATGGAGTCATCTCTAGGCTATGTGCGGAGAGACTGGTACATGGACTTTGCGGGTGCCACATGAGTTGTGCTGCTGAGATGTGATGTTCCATCGGTCGGAGTACATGTGAATGATGATGCAATGCATTGCATTTGCATATGCATTGCATCATCATTCATACATTATTGCATTGCATTGTACCTCTTTGTTTTCTGTGATATGATTATGATTGTTACACCCTATACTTTATACGTTGAGTTTCGTCGTAAGATAGCCAACGTGGAGTTAGTAAGTGAAGTTGTTGTCAAGGTCATAAGAGATTCTACATGATTATTCCGCATCTATAGGAGTTTAAGTTAAGCGCAACAAGTATCGAGAAGATTGGAGGCTGAATGAACAAAAGAAACTGAGTGTGACAACTGAGCAACTCAATGGTTGCAAGTCGATGGACCGACGAATGGTCGACGGATCGGCGAATGGCCGACGGACCGTCAATCTGCACCGTCAAAAAGCTCTCTCAGAATCAAAGGCTACCGCAATTCGATAGTTGCAAGTTAATAGACCGTTAACCTTGCCGTCGAATTACAGGCAGTGGAAATTTTCCTCCTTTTATAAATTAAAAAGGGACATAACTTGGGTCATTATTTCACAGCAAAAAACAGAATTCTCAAGGTTCTTCAAGCTCTCCTACCCTCTCTATTTATCGATACACCTCTTAAGAAATTATCAAGTGAAAATCAAGCTTTGGAACCCTAAGCTAGCTCATGGATGATGATGGTCCTTGCTTTAGTTAAAGTTGTGGTGGTTTTTGTTTGAAAATAAGATTGGGTGAGTTAAAGCTCTTCAAGAATATGGTATGCTCTTCCTTTATTTCTTATATTGAGTTGATTTGGAGGTTAGCAAGTCTTAAAGGTGAAGAAAATTGTGGTAGGGAAAGTTATGAGGCTTTGTGTTGTAGTTGCTGATTATGAATGGAATTTGGAAGGATGTTTTGGACCGATTTAGGTGTAAATTGTATATAATTTCTTAAATATGGAATTGTTGACATTTTTGTTGGTATTTAGGTGTTGTTTGGAGAATTTGTGGAAGTAAAAGATGTAAAAGGAATGCTGTCCGATTTTCATTAGCTCAAGTATTAGTTTAGTTGACGTTATTAGAGTCTCAATGGCTTAACTCTAGTATAGACCTTCTTGAATATAGATTCACGAGCTTGGGAGGAAAAACGTTAAGTTTTTAAGGAGACAAAAAGGTATGTTAAGGCTAATTCTTTCTTTCTTATGGCATGATCCTATCAATACAAACCCATACTAATGATATCTGTAATGACCTTATTTGTAGAAATGCTAGAAGCTCATGGTTCTTAATGTTCTTATGATATTATTGACACTTGTCTCATGATTATTGATCTTTATCATATGATTATTGATTTTATTCATTGATGTTAATCTCATCTTATGGTCATTGTTCCTTCAAGGTGAGATATGCCCATCATGATAGTTCCATAATGACAATCGGAGGTTTACCGACTTTACGTCACTCCGATAGATCTATAGGTTTTATTTGGGTGCTTATGCATGCTTTATATATATATATATATATATATATATATATATATATATTTTTTTTTTCTCACACCGTGCCGCGCTATAGTAGGCCGGGCAGGCACGTAGATGTGCACACCACTGCGGTGGGCAGCTTATGATGTTACCCCGAATGCGGGATGATGATGATAACACCGAGCCTAAATTGCAAGGTAGGATACTCTATATATATATATATATATATATATATATATATATATATATGTATGTATGAATTTTTTTTTTAAAAGCTAAGCATGCATGAAATCAGCCTTAAGAGCCACTCAGAGGTACATATCAATCTTTTTACCTTATGTTATATTCATACTTTTGTTATTCTGTTGTTTATGCTTTACATACTCGGTAAATTATTAGTACTGATGTCGTTTTGTTTGTAGACGTTGTGTTCATGCCCGAAGGTAGACAGGGAGATGGACCAGATTCCTAGGTTGCTTCATCGGTGATTGTACAGGAGTGCTCTTTTTGTTTCGGAGCAGTGATTCAACTGGTATGATTCTTTTACGTACATATATGGGCATGGCGGGGTCCTGTCCCGTCTTTATGATGCTATGCACTCTATGTAGAGGCTCATAGACAAATGTATATTGTTAGATGCTCTATAACCTCATCGGTTCTTATTTTTGTATATCATTTTTTTTACAGCCTTGTCGGCTTGCTTATATGGGTATAGCTGAGGATGATTATATAGATATGCATATATCTTTTGGACTCATGTCCCTTACAGATTATGATATTTATGAGTTATCTTTATGGTCCACCTAGATATGGTTATGAGTTACATGTTAAGAGGTACTTGGTAGGTTAGTTTCGGGTACCCGTCATGGCCCTCTAGTTAGGTCTTGACAAAATTGGTATCAGAGCAGTTCATCCTAGGGTTTGTCTACGAGCCGTGTCCAGTCGAGTCTTGTTTATGGGTGTGAAGCATGCCACACTTATAAACAGGAGGTTGTAGGGCATTTAAGAGTTATCGACCTCTCTTTCTCATCTTAGATCGTGCGATAGAGCCATGTTTCAAGGACTTTCCTTTTCTGATCGTGTGTTATGATTTTCATTGGTACTTGTGAAGAGAAAATCTACAGCGGCCCAGAAGAGAAAGTCAATGGCAGGATGGAGATCTGAACAGGTACTGCCTATAGACGTAGAGGAGGGCGAGTCCCAGAATGATGTTCCATCTCGGTCCTCTCACACTCTGCCCGCTCGAGAGGAGCATAGAGCTGCTTCAACTCCAGCACCCCTAGTTCCTCCACTTGATGCCTTAGGACAGGAGATGAGAGAGACTATACAGTTGTTGACCCAATTAGTAGCCACCCAGGCTCAGCGACAGAGTACGAGTCATGGTGATAGGGTTGTTAGTGCCAGAGTTTGTGATTTCAATAATTTAGACCCTCCCGAATTCTTTGGGTCAAAACCAGATGAGGACCCGCAGAACTTTATAGACGGGATTTGAGGACATTGCGGGTGATACATACTTCAAATGTTAAGTCAGTAGAGTTGGCCTCATACAGATTACAGGATGTTGCTGTTTATTGGTATAATACCTGGATGTCTTCTAGGGGGGTTGACGCACCTCCACCTGTGTGGCAAGAGTTTGTGGATGCTTTTCTTCGACATTACTTGCCGCCGGAGATTCTGTCAAGACCCAACCCTGTAGGCCGTGACTAGTGCCCGACCTGGACACCCGTATACGTACCTGTTAGATATAGCCAAACTGAAACTACGAACAATATGGAAACTTACGAAAGAACTCTAACGGTTCATAACGTCATCATATATATATATATATATATATATATATATATCCAGATAGACTGTCTCTTGAGGAGTCACAACTAATCAGATCATAAAATGATACACAAGCCGACAAGGCTGCCACTACACATCAATATCATGTCATATGCAAGCCGACAAGGCTGCCATTACAGACGAACATATACATGGCACAACGTTTAGACACAGCTGAACAGAACTTATACACAACCCACATATATGTCCATAGACCTCTAAGAGTATCGGTAGCGAAATATGACGGGACAGGGCCCCGCCGTACCCCTGGATAAAAATATACATATACATCATAAGATCTGTACCAAAAGTCTAAACTCCGAAACAACGGAGCTCTCCAAGACAGCTGAGTAGAAGTCCTATGCTGAAGGGTCACCAAACCGACTATCTGTACCTGCGGGCATGAAATGCAGCCCCCCCCCCCCCCCCCCCCCCCCCCCCCCGAAGAAAGGGGGTCAGTACGGAATATGTACTGAGTATATAAAGCATGAAATACAGTAAAAAGGATCATAACTGAAATAAGGAGTACAAAAACAAGTACAATGTCCAGAATACCAAAACACTTACCCTTTTGAAACATAAATCATGCATGTCAATATCATGTATCATACCCGGCCCATTATGGGACTCGGTGAACATGGTCACCGAGTCCCATAAACACAGCATAACTCCATAAACACAACATAACGCCATAACACAGCATAACTCCATAAACACAGCATAACGCCATAACACAGCATAACTCCAGTATATATATATATATATATATATATATTCCAACCCTCTAGTGAGGGACTCGGTGAACAATGCAGTGAGACTGTGCACGATATCATACCCGGCCCGGGACTCGGGGAAGGACATATTGAGGCATGCACGAGCAGAGTAGTGAGCAACCATATGCAATTTAAAACATTATCAAGACTCAAACAGAATAAGAAGAAGGGATTAACACCTGAGTATCAATAGCGACGACCATATCAAATATCCCTCGAATGTACTCATAAATAATATCAAAGAGCCTTCGGAATCATAGACATATGTCAATATAGTATGAAATAACTTATAGAAGTCGAGGACATTAGTTATTGTAGAGTTTCTAAGAATAGGAGCTTATATATATCGACTACCATCCAATGTATAGTAAATTGACGAGGGAAGCTCAATCATTTTAAGAGTTCTAACATCAAGAAGTGAATAAGAATCATGAATCACGCTCGAAACTTGTGAATAGAATTACCCCAAAGCTCATATCATTCGTCACTTAAATCTAAGACATGCCAAAAGAAGGAAGGGACAGCTTTACATACCTGTTGACGCTTAGTCGCAAACCCGTTCGCTTCGTCGCCCCTTTAGCCTATTTAATATAAAAGTAACGCTATCGTTAGTAACTATACTTTCTAGTTCGTAATTCCGCAGCCCATCACTTATAGAACTCATTCTTTAACTTATATTTTCTCGATTAGGGTTTTTCATTAGTTAAGAACTTAACGGAAATCGGGCAGCATTTCCCCTATATATTCTCCTAACCCGAACTTCCAATTATCCTCCTGTTATCACAGAAATACCAACAATGACAGTAATAGCAATATTCATATAGAAATCTTACAATTCAGCCCATAAACAACTCTAACAATCCAATAACCCTTTTTAATCCTTTTCAACCCACAATTCGTATAACAACGATTTCATGCAATTTCTTGCTTCCAATTTCATCCAATCCAATTTTAATCCCTCCATTACAACACCATTAATACAATTATACTACAAAACAAGAAAATCTTACCTTAATTTTCTTGGAGGAATTTCTACACTTAACCGCTCCAATTTCACAATTTCTTCTTCCTCAATTCAACATCCAATGTTGCTATCACCTCCTTGAACTTGTAAATCACCTCGAATTAAATCAAAGCAAGATTTTTTTTAAATCACTGCTGGCCGTGAGCCAACAGCCATGGCAGCTCATGCTTTCCTTTTTTTTTTTTTTGCTTCATTTTAAGTTCTTTGTGAAGAAGAACATAAACATGACCATTAGTCATCACAAACATGACTATTAGTCATCATATTTCTATTTATGGGCAGCCCATTCATAGGGCACGTGTCCCACTAACATGCCCATGTTATATATATATATGTTTAATTAAGGAATCGGGTGGGGCCCACAAGGCTTAATTAAATTAATTAATTTTAATTAATCACTAATCTCTACTTAATAATTTAATCATAATTAATTAGTTCCTAATATCCAATAATATTTTTAGACTACATAAATTTATAACAATTTGTGTACTAATTAAAATTGAAAATTAAAAGTTCCTATTTCATGTCCGAAAATAATCCCGTCTTTAACTTGAGTCGATTTGCTTGCAAATAATTCGACGTATAAAAATACAGGGTATAACAGATTCGACGAGCTAGAGCTGATAGGTTCCTGACTCTTAGACAGGGGAATATGAGTGCTTGGAAGTATATTCTTCATTTTAATTCACCGGCTAGGCATGCTCCAACTATGGTAGCTGATATAGGAGATCGTGTGCACCGATTTGTGAATGGTTTGGGACAACATTTGATTGATGATTACTTGACGACCTCATTTCAGGAAGGAATGGATATTTCTTGCATTCAGACCTACGCTTAGAATCTTGAGGAGCGACAGCAGCAGCGGAGGAGTGAGTGTGAGCATGACAGGGGTTATAGTAAGAGAGCCAGATCCTCGGGTGCTGTTGGTGAGTTCAGAGGGGTTTAGAGGAAGCAGTATTCTAGGCACTCAGGCCATTCAGTGGCTAGTACACCTCAAAAGTTTGTAGGCCAGAGATTTGATTAACCTATTCATTCCGGACTCAGTCAGGGTTCCAGGGCCTCGGGTTCTCATTATAGGGGTGATTCAAGCCAGATGAGGCCAGCTTTACCACGATGCACTCAGTGTGGTTGGCTATATTCAGGACAGTGCCGCTTAGGTTTAGATGCTTGTTGTGCATGCATTCAGACAGGCTATATGATGTAAGACTATCCGTCGAGAGGTGGTAGAGGTATAGTGCAGCCCACAGGGTAAGCAGTAGATTCTTCATCATCTGTTCGCCCTCTGGGGAAAATCTCTCAGACATAAGCAGGCCGTGGTAGAGCTAGTGGGGCAGCGTCCAGTTCGAGTGGTCCTCAAAACCTTATCTATGCACTGGCTGGACGATAGGATCTTAAGTCTTCGCCTAATGTTGTTACAGGGATATTATCAGTGTCTTCTCATGACATGTATGCATTGATTGATCCAGGTTCTACATTGTCATATGTTACTCCTTTTATCGCTGGCCAATTTGGGGTGAAACTTGAGTCAATTAAACCTTTCGAGGTGTCTACCCCCGTTGGTGACCCAATGATAGCTAGATGGGTGTATCAAAATTATGTGGTTATAGTCTGTGATCGTCATACTATGATATATTTGATTGAGTTAAATATGGTAGATTTTGATTATTATGGGTATGGATTGGTTGGCTTCTTGTTATGTCAATGTTTACTGTAGAACGAAAATGGTTCGTTTCTAGTTTCCAAGAGAATCAGTTCTATAGTGGAAGGGTAATATAGCATCGCCGAAAGGTAGGTTTATATCCTATCTCAAGGCAAGAACTATGATTGCCAAGGGTTGCATTTATCATCTAGTACGGGTTCAAGATACAGAAGCAAAGTCGCCGACTCTTCAATCTGTTTCAGTAGTTAATGAGTTTTCGGATGTATTCCCGAACGAGCTTCCAGGCCTTCCACCAGAACGGGAAATTGATTTTGCCATTGATGTGTTACCGAATACTAAGCCAATATCTATTGCTCCTTATAGAATGACACCTGTAAAATTAAGAGAGTTGAAGGAGCAATTAAAGGATTTGCTTGAAAAAGACTTTATCAGGCCTAGTTTGTAGTCGTGGGGAGCACCGATGTTGTTTGTAAGAAATAAAGATGGCTCTTATGGATGTGTATCGACTACAGATAGCTAAGTGAGGTGACAATAAAGAACAAGTATCCACTTCCAAGAATCAATGATTTGTTTGATGAGTTGCAGGGTGCCAAATGGTTCTCAAAAATAGATTTAAGATCCGGGTATTGTCACGCCCCGAATCATGGCCTGGCCGCAACAGGGCACTCGGGCCTTGCTTGCATGTGTCCGAGCGAACCTCATGGCTTGTTTGTTAACATGGGCATCAAAAAAACATAATCTATATAATGCAATTTAATTGAATCATGAAAACATAATTGCGGAATAAAGTCTTGAAGTAATCTCATTGCATGACATATCATAAAAACGTAATATCTGCAAACATAAAAGCATAATTGCTCCGCGTACTAACATCTATCTATGAAACCTCTAAAACATGTCTGAATACTAACTGCCAGGACATGGCCCTGGACTACCATAAACTGAATACTAGTGCAGACTCCATGTTGAACCCCGAGGGAAGTGGGGCTCACCGATAAGCTGATAACTGAGGTAATCCTACTGCACAGGTGTATGCTCCTGAAAATCTGTATCTGCACCGTGAAGTACTAAAAGGGACGTTAGTACATGGTGAATAGTACTAGTATGTAACACTGCTAAAATGAAGAGCATGGCACAATATAGGTATAGGACATGAACTGAAACTGAATATAACCTGCACATGAGCATGAGTAAGGTTTGAAAACAGTAAACCAATGGAAATACATGTATATATAACTGCTTGTAATGTAGGGAGTGCTATAGTATAACCGACAACATGATCTGGTACTTGTGTCCTACCAGCAGAACACTCACACCTTGTCAGGGATATGAGATTTAAATAATAATAATAAGCATGTAAGGATCCAAACTGCATAATGAAGGTGTTGCCTCCATGCTGACAACCCTTATCCTACGGTGGCTACGTAGTTTCAGGCTTTACTGAACCTTCTCAGTTAACTAAGAAAATTCCAGAAACATGAACATGATATAGTTGGCTAAGAAGCCCATGATTTTTGTGAAATAACTTGTAACACGGTTTTTAATGAAATATCTTGTAACATGGTTTCATGAGATAACTTGTCATAGTCATGCAAACATGTTCTTCATTCATGAGTGATAACAATAGTTCATAATTATATATATATAATTGACTTGAAAACATGCTTCTAACTTGCTAGATAAAAAACATAAAGTTTCATATAAACATAATGAGAACACATGAGGAAGAATTCATGTTTCATATATTAAGCTACGTAATGGAAGATTAGGAATACAATAACGAATATAGATACGAAATTCATGTTCATAAATACATAAATACCGGCTACCAGTATGTTGGGTTTAATGCCCTATGGTTTGAACTTCATGGATATCAAGAAACGGAGCGTGGGGAAGAACGTAGAGATTCCCATACATGGATAGAAGTTCTACATACCTTAATCACGCCAAAACTTTAATTAAAGACTTGAGCTTTGAAGATGATTTCCAAAATCTTGAATTCTTGAACCTTGAGATGGGTTTTCTTGAAAATCCTAGGTTAGGAATGATGATTTCTTGTTTAGATTACAAGGATATGTATTAGAATTGACTTGGAATAATTAGAGTAGGCTTAACTTGGTGTTCTTGATAATGGGAGAAGGTAGGAGGTCGTTCTAGGGCTTGAAGGAATGAAAAATAATGATTTGAACTGATATGGACGAATATATACTGCTCTGGAAAATTGAATTTTACGCCCAGCAAAATACTAGCCGTATTTTGAAAGACGGCCCGTATTTGAAATACGATCCATATTCTGTGTGGACCGCACTATGACTTTTCAATAAAATGGCCATAACTCTTCGTACAGATGTCCTTTTGACCCCCATAATATACCGATCGAAAGGTATTTCAAAGCTCTACAACTTTCATCAAGGAAGTTTTCCCAAATTCCAAATAAGTTTTGAAATACGGGCCGTATTTTAAAATACAGTCCGTATTTAACAATGTAACATCCAAATGCCAAATTCCAGAATGCTCAGAATCTTTGATACCAGTTTATGACTTGAAATACGGCTCGTATACTGAAATACGATCCCTGTTCATGGGCGTAAATCCCCCATCTTACAACTGAAGAGGGAAAATTCTAATTCCTACATTATTTATCTATTTTTCTAAGTCTAGGATTATGGTCAAATATTAGGTTAAAGGTGCGGGGTGTTACAGGTATCACCAGGTGAGAGTTAGAGCGACAGACATTCCGAAGACGGCCTTCAGTTTCAGGTATGGGCATTTTGAATTTTGTGTAGTGTCGTTCTGGTTAACGAATGCACCGACAATATTTATGGATTTGATGAACAGTATATTCAGGCCTTTCTTAGATTCATTTGTGATTTTGTTTATCGATGATATTCTGGTATATTCTCGATCCAAGGCAGAGCATGCGGAGTTCAGGTCGGAAGTTATATGCAAAATGTGAGTTTTGGTTGAATTCAGTGACTTTCTTGGGGCATATTATTTCAGCTGATGGTATTCGGATGGATACACAAAATATTGAAGCTGTGAAGACTTGGCCGAGACCTACAACACTTACTGAAGTTTGCATTTTTCTAGGCTTGATAGGTTATTACAGAAGGTTTGTAGAAGGTTTCTCTTCTATTTCTGCACCATTGACAAAGTTGACTCAGAAATCAGCTAAGTTTCAATGGACGGATGCTTGTGAGCGTAGTTTCCAACAGTTAAAGAATAGATTAACTTTGGCCCCGGTCCTAACACTTCCAGAATGATCGGAGGTCTATATTATTTATTGTGATGCCTCAGGCGTCAGGCTAGGTTGTGTGTTGATACAGCATGGTAAAGTTATTGCTTATGCTTCAAGGTAGTTGCGGAAGCACGAAAAGAACTATCCAACACATGATCTAGAATTAGCTGTGGTGGTTCATGCATTTAAGAGTGGAGTAACTGCTTGTATGGCGTTCATATTGATATCTATACTGACCACAAGAGTCTCCAATATATTTTCAAGCAGAAGGAGTTGAACTTACGGCAGAGACGATGGTTGGAGTTATTAAAAGATTATGATGTTAATATCTTATATCATCCTTGAAAGGCGAATGTAGTAGCTGATGCTCTTAGCCGCAAATCCATTGGTAGTTTATATGATGTTCAAGAGAAAAGGGATTTAGCTCATGAGCTTCAGCAGTTAGCAAGCTGTCACGACCTGGCTAGGGGCCGCGACGGGTACCCGTGCTAACCACCGAGCACCACTCGTTTTACTACTTCTTAGCCTCTTTATCAATCGATTATCCACTTCATAGTTAATTTATAAGAAAACCATTTTCATTTGGGAACAAAAGCATTGTATATACTTGAGCCCTATAGGCTAGCAAAATAATACATATACGTTCATACATACAAAATGACCCTTCCATGAGACACTACAACCCACATCGAGTATCTACGAGCCTCTATGAACTGACACATATACAACTGTACACAAAAGATTGTCATAGGCACCTCCGGAGCAATGGAGGGCTTTTAATCGGCTGGCAACTCTAGGAATCTGGAGCAACGTCTCCTCCCTGCCTACCTGTGGGCATGAACACAGCGTCCAAAGAAAAAGGACATCAGTACGAACATTGTACTGAGTATGAGAGGCATAAACAATGAAGAAAGACAGTGATAATATAATGTGAACGTCAATATGAAACATCTAAATCTGAATGGCAGTCATAAAAGAAGTATTGCATGTTGTCTTACTCATACTCATCATAATCTCATATATGCATAATATGCAAGCTGCCCGTCCATATCGGAACGGTGTGATAATCAATAACATTAGCCCGCGTCCAGGCCTCCCGCGTCCGGGGTACCGTCTCATGCCGCCCACTAGTGGTGTCTGCCCATGCCCGAATGTCATGGTGTCTCTGTATAGCTGCCCGCCTTGGCGGTGACTGCCCGGCCAACTAGGCACGGTGTAAAATGCTCATGACATGCTCAATGCAAAATACTCATAATAATATGCTCATCATAAATTACTTATCTTATCCTAATGCGTATATAAGACTCATGATAAACTTTACCATATCGGGGTGACGTAAGGTCGTAATCCCCCGGTTACGTTATGGAGCCATTATGGACATTCTGCCTCACCTTGAAAGGACTAGTACATAAGGTGAGTGTAGGCAAGGAATAACATCCTCACATCGAATAGCTTAATCCACATAGACATTCATAGGCATAAGCCTCTAACTTCTTAGGAGGTGAGAGCTCATGAAAGGAATAGGAATTCAAGCTAAGAGATTCATGCCATTAGAAGGAAGGACTAGCCTCACATACCTTTGTCGTTTAGCTAAGCTATCGGTCTCTCGTTCACCTCCGATGTTACGTCGTCACCTTCATTAAAGAATGCGAGGTACATTAGCTAAATAGCTATGAGAACGCGTCGTTATTTCTAGGAAAAATTGGGCAGCACTTCCTTTGTTTATACTACTTTTCCCATGTTCTATATCAACTCCCAACATTCCCAATGCTACTCACAATATCACAATCAACAATCATCATCTATGTGCATTTAGCAAAATCCACCATTTCTCTCCAATTTCATCACATTTATGGTTATAGGTTCGATATCGTATTTTCCCACGTATCACATTTATCTCAGGGTTTACAAGTCATTTATAACCTATTCATACTCACAACACCCTATAATCCATGATTCAATTCCACTACTAACCAAACATGACACTATTCACTCTTGAATGACCCATTTGTTATGCTTCTCTACATTTCAAGCATCTAAGCTTTCTAGGACCTTAAACAACATGGGATGATCATAAAACTCACCTTGGATGATGGTTGAACAAGACTTGAAAGAGAATAACCCTTTAGCACCAAAACCCTACTTCACTCTTTCTTGAATTTCCTTGAAGAAGACAAGTTTTGCTTGAATCTACACACTTGATTTCATGTAATTGATGTTGTTGATCTTGGTTTTCCTTTGATATCTCTTATAGATGGATGTTGGAGAGAGTTCTATAGAGTTCCTTGGTCAACAATATGGAAAAAAAATGATTTTTGGACGAGTTGGGTACATTTAAAAAGGTCCAGAATTTTCTGGACTGGCACGACATGCGACACACTTCGCGAGTTGCGGAAATGCTCCGCGAGTTGCAGGTTGTGTCGCAGATCGTGCCAGACGATCGCCCCTCACTGGCACAATCCGCGATGAAGTCGGGTCGCATCCGCGAGTCGCGGATGGTGTCGCGGATGGTGCCAGAAGGTGATATTTTTGCCCGTAACAGTCTGTCGTAGAACGGCCATAACTTTTGATCCCGATATGATGTGAGGGATCACGACCTATGGTTGGAAAGATCTTTCAATGATCTACAACTTTCATAATTTGGTGTTTTTCCCAAATTCCGACTTAAAAATGGAGTTTTGGCCCCTACAAACCAGATCCTCCGAAAGTGTTTCCTTAACTCGCCCTTTTTGGATGGCTTATGCCCATATTTGGCTTATGGGTCCTTCTTGAAACTTACTTGGCACTTCATTACCAACAGAAGGGGAATTATAATTCTTCTCCTAATTATCATTAAGACATCACTAGTTCGATACTCGAAATTGTCCTTCGCCAGTCGATCCACTGTGCGCGAACGAAAATTTCCCGGGGTGTAACATTCTCCCCCCCTTGGGAACATTCGTCCTCGAATGTTAAACGCTCGGGAATTCTACGAAAATTTCGCCAGAGTTTCCCCTGTACTATGGCACTACTAACCTGTCACAACAACCCATAATATCATCGCCTCACAGGGCTACATCACAATAGCAACATATTTGTGGCTACACACGACCAAAATCATAAAAATTAGTGCATACATACCTTATCTCGTTGGCGTGTCGTCTTGGATTTCTCCTGGGGGTTGGAATAAGTGGGGATACTTTGACTTCATGCTCTCTTCCGCTTCCCAAGTCATTTCTTCCCGGTTGTTGTTCCGCCACAGGACCTTAACGGAAGCTACCTCTTTGTTTCGAAGCTTTCGCACTTGTCTATCTAAGATGGAAATAGGCACTTCTTCATAAGTTAACTTTTCCGCTATTTGCACATCATATCGGGACAATCTTTGTGGGATCTCCAACACACTTGCGGAGCATTGAAACATGAAAGACTGGATGGATTGATTCAAGCTCTGAAGGCAACTCTAGTTCATAGGCTACCTGTCCCACCTTGCGGATGATTTTGTAGGGTCCGATATACCTCGGACTTAGCTTCCCTTTCTTGCCAAATCTCATCACCCCCTTCATTGGCGACACTTTCAAGAACACCCAATCATGAATCTGAAACTCCAAATCTCGTCGGCGGTTGTCCGCATAGGACTTTTGGCGACTTTGGGCTGTCAACAACCGATCTCGAATCACCTTGACCTTTTCTATTGCTTGCTGGACCGCTTCAGGGCCCACTAATTGTGCTTCTCCTACTTCGAACCATCCGATTGGAGATCTACATTTCCTTCCATATAACGCTTCGTATGGAGCCATTTTTATACTAGAATGATAGCTGTTGTTATATGAAAATTCAATGAGGGGTAAATGATCATCCCAGCTTCCACCAAAATCTAACACACACGCCTGGAGCATATCTTCTAAGGTTTGAATGGTACGCTCGGCTTGCCCATCGGTCTGTGGATGAAATTCTGTGCTAAATTTCACTTGCGTGCCCAAACCTTCTTGAAAAGACTTCCAGAACTTAGCTGTAAACTGTGCTCCCCTGTCTGTGATAATAGACAATGGTATGCCATGAAGCCGCACGATTTCCTTGAGATATAGCCTTGCATAGTCTTCTGCTGCGTACGTTGTTTTGACTGGAAGGAAATGGGCTACTTTCGTCAATCTATCCACGATCACCCATATCGAATCATACTTACCCCGAGAGCGAGGTAATCCCACAATGAAATCCATGTTGATCACTTCCCATTTCCAAGTAGGTATTTCTATAGCCTGCAATAAGCCTCCTGGCTTCTGATGCTCAACTTTCACTTGCTGGCAATTTGGGCATTGAGCTACGAATTCCGCTATATCCTTTTTCATACCATCCCACCAATACATTATCTTTAGATCATGATACATTTTGGTCGCACCTGGGTGGATAGAATACCGAGTACAATGTGCTTCTGCTAAGATTCGTCGGCGCAGGTCCGCCACATTTGGCACGTATAATCTCCCTCGGTATCTGAGAACCCCATCACTAGAAACTTCAAACGAAGAATTTTCTTTTCCATAAGATACGTCTCTATAATGACATAATTGAGGATCTTCGCGTTGCCGTTCTTTCACTTCTATAACCAAGGACGAAACTGTAGAATCTTTGATACTAGTACCTGCCTCACCCCCATCAAGCACACGCACTCCAAGATTAGCCAACCGATGTATTTCTTGAACCATTTCTCTCCTTTCTGGAGGGACTTCGCATAGACTGCCCATCGATTGGCGGCTAAGTGCATCGGCTACTACATTGGCCTTCCCGGGGTGGTACAAAATGTCAACATCATAATCTTTTAATAGTTCTAACCACCGCCTCTGTCGCAAATTCAATTCCTTTTGCTTGAAAATATACTGGAGGCTTTTGTGATCTGTATAGATATCCACGTGCACACCATACAAGTAATGTCTCCACATCTTTAAGGCATGAATGACTGCAGCCAATTCGAGATCATGTGTGGGGTAATTCTTTTCATGCTTCCGCAATTGTCTCGATGCGTATGCAATAACCTTATCATGCTGCATCAATACACATCCTAACCCGACACCCGAAGCATCGCAATACACCACGTAACCATCTGATCCTTCTGGAAGTGTTAAAACTGGAGCTGAGGTTAACCTGTCTTTCAACTCTTGGAAACTACGCTCACAAGCATCGTTCCACTGGAATTTAGCCGCCTTCTGGGTTAGTTTAGTCAATGGGGCTGAGATAGATGAAAAACCCTCTACAAATCTCCTATAATATCCAGCCAAACCCAGGAAACTACGAACTTCTGTGGGCGTCGTAGGCCTTGGCCAAGTTTTCACCGCTTCAATCTTTTGAGTATCAACTCGAATACCATCATCGGAAATGACATGGCCTAGAAATGTCACCGAATTTAGCCAAAACTCGCACTTTGAAAATTTTGCATATAATTCCCGGGCTCGAAGAATGCCTAGAACAATCCTCAAATGATCTGCATGTTCCGATTCCGTGCGAGAATACACCAGAATATCATCGATAAATACGATCACAAACAGATCCAAGAGAGGCCTGAATATGTTGTTCATCAAATTCATAAATACAGCCGGAGCATTAGTCAACCCGAATGACATCACTCGAAATTCATAGTGGCCATATCTCGTTCTGAAAGCCGTTTTAGGAATATCCGCCTCTCTAACTCTCACCTGATGGTAGCCCGACCTCAGATCTATCTTGGAAAACCACTTGGCACCCTGCAATTGATCGAACAAATCATCAATCCTTGGGAGAGGATATCTGTTCTTTATCGTCACCTTGTTCAATTGCCTATAGTCAATACACATTCGTAGCGAGCCGTCTTTCTTTCTCACAAACAAGACCGGCGCTCCCCACGGTGATGAACTGGGTCTAATGAATCCCTTCTCGAGCAAGTCCTTCAACTGTGCCTTTAGTTCTTTCAATTCTGCCGGAGCCATCCGATACGGAGGTATAGAAATAGGCCCTGTGTCCGGCAACACATCAATAGCGAACTCAATTTCTCTTTCTGGTGGAAGACCTGGAAGTTCATCCGGAAATACGTCTGGAAATTCGTTCACCACCGGAACTGACTGAAAAGTTAGCGGCTCTGCCGCAGTGTCATGTACCCGAACTAAATGATAAATACAGCCCTTTGCTATCATTTTCCTCGCCTTGAGGTAGGAAATAAACCTACCCTTCGGCGATGCTGCATTACCCTTCCATTCAAGCACGGGCTCTCCCGGGAATTGGAATCGAACCATTTTTGTCCGGCAATCAACATTTGCATAACACGATGCCAACCAATCCATACCCATGATTATATCGAAGTCAACCATCTCTAGCTCAATCAAATCAGCTTGGGTCTGACGATCACATATCACAATAATACAATTTCTGTATACCCGTCTTGCTATCACGGGTTCACCAACCGGAGTGAGTACCTCAAAGGGTTTAATGGACTCGGGTTTCACCCCAACACAGCCGGCAACATATGGAGTAATATAAGAAAATGTAGATCCTGGATCTATCAACGCATACACCTTACGGGAGAATATAGACAATATACCTGTGACAACATCTGGGGAAGACTCAAGATCCTGTCGCCCCGCTAGAGCATATACACGAGGCTGAGCAGCACCTGAAGTGGATACTCCCCCTCTACCCCTGCCTCTACCTGCTGTCATCTGGGGAGTCGGTGTTCTCTGGCGTGCTGATGAAGAACCCGCTGCTGAACCTGTGGGATGAGTCCCAGCCCTATCTCTCGCTGAGGGGCAGTCCCTCATCATGTGACCGACTTGCCCGCAGGTATAGCAAGCATCCGACCCTAGGCGACACTGTCCCGAATGCAACCTACCGCACTGATTACACCGCGGTACTGGGGGCCTCTGCTAACCCTGATCTCTCCTGGACTGAGAATCTGAGGCTCTCGAACTCTGTCCCTGTCCCGGCTGAAAAGAACGATCGAACCTCCTATCTGAGAATCTGGGGGGCGCACTAGTCGCGGACTGACCTGAGTGCCTGGGATGTGTCTGTCTCGGTCCCCCTCTATACTCACTGCTCTCTCCCATATATCTAGCCCTCTTACCCTGTCTTCTGTCACTATCACGATCACCTCCTTGCTGTCGTTGTCGGTCCTCGAGATTCTGGGCATGGGCTTGTATCCGGGAAATATCCATCCCGTCTTGCAAGGAGGCCGTCAGACAATCTCTGTACAAATGTGGCCCTAGGCCACTCACAAACCTGTAAACACGGTCTCCCATGTCTGCCACCATAGCTGGAGCATATCTTGCCAATGAATTGAACTGCATACTATACTCTCGAGCACTCATGCCTCTTTGTTTTAAATTCAGGAACCTGTCCGCTCTAGCTCGGCGGACCTCGGGTGGCAAATAATGGCGAGTAAAAGCATCTACAAACTCTTGCCAAACCGGAGGAGGAGCATTCTCCCCTCTTGATAATACCCAATTGTTGTACCATAATACCGCCAAGTCCCGGAGTCTATAGGATGCCAACTCCACGGATTCAGTCTCGGAGGCATGAACAACCCTCAATGGCCTCATTATATCATCGATAAAACTTTGTGGGTCTTCCTCTGGCTTTGACCCGAAGAATTCCGGAGGATTTAGACTCATAAAATCACGGGCCTTTGTACTTGCTGCCCGATCACTTGAACCCACGTTCTGTCGTTGTGCTTGTGTAGCCACCAACTGGGTCAATAACTGAATAGCCTCGGTCATTTGTTGGCCCGAAACGACCGGCGGAGGAATTAGAGCTGGGGCTCCTGCTTGCCCTTCCACATTGGGAAAGGTAGAAGAAGAAGTGGGAGTGGCATGCGAGGAAGTGGCATCCTGAGCCTCGCTCTGTCCCCACTCAACTGGAGGTTCTCGGCTGGTGCCTTCACCGGCGGCATTTAATATCGCGCGGAATTGTTTCTTCTTTGGCGGCATCACTGAAATCATAACGCACAATTAGAATAAAGGAAATCTTATATCACAGTTCTATCGCACGATCTTGTAGAAGAAAGATGGTCATTTTTCCTAAATGCCCTGTAGCCTCTTATTTATCGATGTGGCGCGCAACACACCATAAACAAGACTCTACTAGACACGGCTCGTAGACACCTCCTAAGACCGAACTGCTCTGATACCACTTTTGTCACGACCTGGCTAGGGGCCGCGACGGGTACCCGTGCTAACCACCGAGCACCACTCGTTTTACTACTTCTTAGCCTCTTTATCAATCGATTATCCACTTCATAGTTAATTTATAAGAAAACCATTTTCATTTGGGAACAAAAGCATTGTATATACTTGAGCCCTATAGGCTAGCAAAATAATACATATACGTTCATACATACAAAATGACCCTTCCATGAGACACTACAACCCACATCGAGTATCTACGAGCCTCTATGAACTGACACATATACAACTGTACACAAAAGATTGTCATAGGCACCTCCGGAGCAATGGAGGGCTTTTAATCGGCTGGCAACTCTAGGAATCTGGAGCAACGTCTCCTCCCTGCCTACCTGTGGGCATGAACACAGCGTCCAAAGAAAAAGGACATCAGTACGAACATTGTACTGAGTATGAGAGGCATAAACAATGAAGAAAGACAGTGATAATATAATGTGAACGTCAATATGAAACATCTAAATCTGAATGGCAGTCATAAAAGAAGTATTGCATGTTGTCTTACTCATACTCATCATAATCTCATATATGCATAATATGCAAGCTGCCCGTCCATATCGGAACGGTGTGATAATCAATAACATTAGCCCGCGTCCAGGCCTCCCGCGTCCGGGGTACCGTCTCATGCCGCCCACTAGTGGTGTCTGCCCATGCCCGAATGTCATGGTGTCTCTGTATAGCTGCCCGCCTTGGCGGTGACTGCCCGACCAACTAGGCACGGTGTAAAATGCTCATGACATGCTCAATGCAAAATACTCATAATAATATGCTCATCATAAATTACTTATCTTATCCTAATGCGTATATAGGACTCATGATAAACTTTACCATATCGGGGTGACGTAAGGTCGTAATCCCCCGGTTACGTTATGGAGCCATTATGGACATTCTGCCTCACCTTGAAAGGACTAGTACATAAGGTGAGTGTAGGCAAGGAATAACATCCTCACATCGAATAGCTTAATCCACATAGACATTCATAGGCATAAGCCTCTAACTTCTTAGGAGGTGAGAGCTCATGAAAGGAATAGGAATTCAAGCTAAGAGATTCATGCCATTAGAAGGAAGGACTAGCCTCACATACCTTTGTCGTTTAGCTAAGCTATCGGTCTCTCGTTCACCTCCGATGTTACGTCGTCACCTTCATTAAAGAATGCGAGGTACATTAGCTAAATAGCTATGAGAACGCGTCGTTATTTCTAGGAAAAATTGGGCAGCACTTCCTTTGTTTATACTACTTTTCCCATGTTCTATATCAACTCCCAACATTCCCAATGCTACTCACAATATCACAATCAACAATCATCATCTATGTGCATTTAGCAAAATCCACCATTTCTCTCCAATTTCATCACATTTATGGTTATAGGTTCGATATCGTATTTTCCCACGTATCACATTTATCTCAGGGTTTACAAGTCATTTATAACCTATTCATACTCACAACACCCTATAATCCATGATTCAATTCCACTACTAACCAAACATGACACTATTCACTCTTGAATGACCCATTTGTTATGCTTCTCTACATTTCAAGCATCTAAGCTTTCTAGGACCTTAAACAACATGGGATGATCATAAAACTCACCTTGGATGATGGTTGAACAAGACTTGAAAGAGAATAACCCTTTAGCACCAAAACCCTACTTCACTCTTTCTTGAATTTCCTTGAAGAAGACAAGTTTTGCTTGAATCTACACACTTGATTTCATGTAATTGATGTTGTTGATCTTGGTTTTCCTTTGATATCTCTTATAGATGGATGTTGGAGAGAGTTCTAGAGAGTTCCTTGGTCAACAATATGGAAAAAAAATGATTTTTGGACGAGTTGGGTACATTTAAAAAGGTCCAGAATTTTCTGGACTGGCACGACATGCGACACACTTCGCGAGTCGCGGAAATGCTCCGCGAGTCGCAGGTTGTGTCGCAGATCGTGCCAGACGATCGCCCCTCACTGGCACAATCCGCGATGAAGTCGGGTCGCATCCGCGAGTCGCAGGTCATCCGCGAGCGTGGATGGTGTCGCGGATGGTGCCAGAAGGTGATATTTTTGCCCGTAACAGTCTGTCGTAGAACGGCCATAACTTTTGATCCCGATATGATGTGAGGGATCACGACCTATGGTTGGAAAGATATTTCCATTATCTACAACTTTCATACTGTGGTGTTGTTCCCAAATTCCGACTTAAAAATGGAGTTTTGGCCCCTACAAACCAGATCCTCCGAAAGTGTTTCCTTAACTCGCCCTTTTTGGATGGCTTATGCCCATATTTGGCTTATGGGTCCTTCTTGAAACTTACTTGGCACTTCATTACCAACATAAGGGGAATTATAATTCTTCTCCTAATTATCATTAAGACATCACTAGTTCGATACTCGAAATTGTCCTTCGCCAGTCGATCCACTGTGCGCGAACGAAAATTTCCCGGGGTATAACACAAGCCTAGGAGTTCGATTATTGGACTCGGGCGATACAGGAGTCACTATCCAAGATTCAGCTGTCACATCTTTAGTAGTTGAGGTAAAAAAGTGCCAGTATGAGGATCCCGTGTTACTTTATTATAGAGATATGTCTCCTCCGAAGAAAAAGTCACCATTCGAGATTTCTGCAGATGGAGTTCTTAGATACCGAGGCAGACTATGTGTTCCTGATATTACAGGGTTGTGTCGCCAGATTTTGGGTGAAGCCCATTGTTCCCGTTATTCTGCCCATTCGGGAACGACAAAGATGTACCATGACATTAAGTCAATTTATTGGTGGGATGGAATGAAAAAAGACGTAGCAGAGTTCGTAGCTTAATATCCCAACTGTTAGCAGGTAAAGATTGAGCATCAGAAGCCCGGTGGATTGTTGCAAGCTATTGAGATTCTGACTTGGAAATGGGAAGTGATTAATAGGGATTTCATTACAGGCTTACCTCATTTTTTGCCTGTCAGGACTACGTACTCAGCTGAAGATTATGCAAAGCTTTATATTAAGGAGATAGTACGACTCCATGGTGTTCTCGTATCCATTATCTCCGACAGAGGTGTGCAGTTTATAGCTAACTTCTAAAATTCCTTTCAGATTGGTTTGGGGACTCAGGTGAGTCTTAGCATAACATTTCACCCCCAGATTGATGGACAAGTTGAGCGTACCATTCAAACCCTCAAAGATATGTTAAGGGCATGTGTGTTAGACTTTAGAGATAGCTGCAATGATCATTTTCCACTTATTGAGTTTGCATACAATAATTGTTATCATTCCAGTATTGTAGATCACCATGGTTCGAAGTAGGGGAGACTAAATTAGTAGGGACAGATTTGATTGAACAAGCAATAGGTCAAGCTTATTGGCCGCTCAGAGTCGTCAGAAGTCTTATGCAGATAATCGCTGACGAGATTTAGAATTCCCAGTTGATGATTGGGAATTTTTAAAGGTATCACCTATGACAGGCATTATGAGATTTGGTAAGAAGGGTAAACTTAGACCTCGATACATTGGACCTTACAGGATTGTACGCAAAGTGGGCCAGGTGGCCTATGAGTTAGATCTACCTTCAGACTTGGAGTCGGTCCACCCAGTTTTCCATGTGTCAATGCTTCGCAAGTGTATTGGAGATCCTTCCAGAGTTGTACCCGTAGATGATGTTCAGGTTACAGAGCAATTATCATACGAAGAGGTTCCCATTGCTATCCTAGATAGACAAGTTCGGAGATTGAGGATGTTACACCCCAAAAAATTTCGTGTTACCAAGACTGTAGACGGCTTAGTATGAGCTCAAGGGAGAACAAAATTATACAAGGATCATGGATGGAGATTATATGATCTGAGTATAAGGATCATGGATGGAGATTATATGATCTGAGTACAATATATATATGACATTTGGAGACCGTATGGAGTAAAATCAGTTAACATGTTACTTGATGAATAGCCCTCGTAACCGTAAGTTAAGGTGGGGCCCACATGTTGGGATTTTATAAAGGACATATGAAAAGTTATATGAGTAGTACATGAGAGGTTGAACAAATCTTAAGAAGGACCCTTAAGCCAAATATGGGCATAAGCCCTCCAAAAGGATGATTTAAGGATACGTTTTTGGATGATCTGACTTGGAGGGGCCAAAACACTATTATGAGTTTTGAATTTGGAAACGTACCAAAAATTAAAGTTGTAGATAATTGAATGAGATTTCCAATCATAGATCGTGGGCCCTCATACAATATCGAAATCAAGAATTATGGCCATTTTATGATAAAGACTCCAAGCTGCCACATGGCTTCCGTGGGTCCCACTTGAGAAGGTCAGTTGAACCGACGTATGAGGGGTATATGTTACGCCCCGTAAGAGTCCGTGCTATTTGAATTAAGACAAGAATGAATGAGTTAAGAAAGTTCAAGGAAAGTTAATTGAGTTAGTAAGAATATCGTTATATATATGGTTGCCTTAAGTATCCCGAGGTGACATGGTAACCTAAAGGATTTGAAATCGCGTTATGAGTACGTATATGAGGTAATGTGGGTTCCCTTTTAAAGTATTTGAGATTATTAGTAATGATATAGAAGATGGACAAAAGATATGAATATACTTTTGCTATTGGAGTTTCGTCGAAGCTTCGTAAGTTCTCTAGTTATGTTTAAGGTTATTGTGATTCTCCGGACCCTTCGAGACGTGTATGTATTGTTATGTATGTATATGAGTATGTATATGTATGTATAAGAGGTTACATGAGGGTTGTAAGAGGATTAGAAGTTAAACGAATCTAAACGAAATGAAACGGAACAACTTCAGTAAAATCTCGGACCAGATTTTTAGCCCATATTGTTGGAGGCATATCTCCTAGTATATGAGTAGTTTTAAGGTGTTTCAAAATCCTAAAATAAAGTTCAGAGAGTCTAGTTTCCAACGCAACAAACCTCTCGTCAAAATGATATCGGGATAAGGAGATATAGACGATGCAAGTTGAGCTGGCGGGGCAGCAAGTTGAGACCCGACCCAAGCAATTACATTTCGGCCCATGAGGCCCATTAACGTCAATATATATGGAAAATTAATTTGAGGGCTGGTCATTTGCAACTAGGAGCTTCCAAGAATATTAGAGAGAGAGGGAGAGAGAGCTTCTAGGCTAAGAGAGCCATTTTGATCAAAATCCAAGCCCCGAATCCCGAAGCTCATGAAGAGAAAAGCGTTGTGCATCGCGTTGCCTTCAGCTTGAGCAAAAAATCAGCCAAAAAGAGGAGTGTTGACGTGGTTTCTACATACTTAAGGTAAAATTAAGGTCCCTTTTTCATTGTTAATAAGTTTAATTAGGGTTTTAACGGAGAAAATAGCGTTATAAACTCGTTTGTTGCTTTGTTGAGATTTATGGATCGGGGGCTGTTTTAGTTGAATTAAATGGATGAGATTAGCTGAGTTATGATGTATATTAATGGTTGGTACGGTTGTTGATGTTGTTGATGATATTTTGTGTGCGTTGTTGATATTGTTGTGATTATTTTGGGTTGTTGGTGAGTTGGGATGGAGTAAGAAAAATAAGGGAAATGTTGCCGGATTTTCGTTAGATTGTTTGTTAGCTTACAATGAGTAGTAGAGAATGACTTTCATCTAATTGTGGCGTAATTATTGCCTTGTTATAGATTACAAACTTGGACAATAGATTTTAGAAGAATAGACGTGCTTCAAGGTATGTAAAGCTAACCCTTCTTTCTTTTTGGCATGATCTTTATAAACAAACAGACGACGAGTGTACAACACCAAAGAAGTTCCTATTCTTAGAGACACTAGGATGACTTATGTCTTTGATTTCCAGAACCTATTTCATTATGTTTTGATACGTGCCTATGATTCCAGAAGTCCTATTTTGATATAATCCATAATGACATTCGAGGGGTACTTCACATGACTGTTGTCTTTGATTCTCAAGTGTTGTTAGTTCATTCTAATTATTCCATTGAGTCTCAGATGATAATTTAGTTTGCACATGGTTGCTCACTACTCTGCTCGTGCATGCCGTAATATATCTTTCACCGAGTCCCGGGCCGGGGTACGTTCTCGTGCACAGTTTCACTGCATTGTTCACCGAGTCCCTCACTAGAGGGCCGGGATACGGTATATATATATAGATATGATGATATGATGATGTGATTATGGCGCCAAGGATGGTATATTATGACTTTATTCACCGGGTCCCATAATGGGCCGGGTATGATATATGATATTGATATGCATGATTTACATTTCATAAGGCAAGTGTATGGGTATTATGATTGTCATACTTGTCTCCTGTAATCTTTATTTCAGTCATGATCCTCTTTATTGTATTTCATGCTTTATATACTCAGTACATATCTCGTACTGACCCCCTTTCTTCGGGGGGCGGCGTTTCATGCCCGCAGGTACGGATACTCGATTTGGTGATCCTCCGGCATAGGATTTCCACCCAGCTGTTTGGAGAGCTCCGTTGTTCCGGAGCCTATCTTATATTTGTACAGATCTTTTGATGTAGACTTATGTATATCTAGGGGTATGGCGGGGCCCTGTCCCGTCATATTTCACTATCGATACTCTTAGAGGTCTGTAGACATATGTGTGGGTTGTGTATAAGTTTTGTTTAGCCGTGTCTAAGTGATTTGCTATGGATATGTTCATATGTAGTGGCAGCCTTGTCGGCTTGCGTACCATATTATGTTTTGGTTAGCTGTGACTCCTCAGGAGACAGGTTTACGATATGTGACTTTATGAGTCTTTAGTTGCTGGCATTAGTTCCATACAGTTCTTATTTTCAGTCTGTCTATATATAACAGGTACGTATACGAGTGTCCAGCTCGGGCACTAGTCATGGCCCACAGGGTTGGGTCGTGACAAAAGTTGTATCAGAGCAGTTCATCCTCGGAATGTCTACAGACCGTGTCTAGTAGAGTCTTGTTTATCAGCACCACATCCATAAACAGGAAGCTACAGGACATTTAGGATGGTTACACTTCTTTCATATCTAAGATCGTGTGATAGTGCCAAGACATAGGAAATGAGATTCCTTATACTAACCATTGATTTCAGCAGAAGAACAGTATCGACAGAAGAAAGTGATTGATGATATTGAAAGTTACAGAGGTAACTCACTTCGTTGAGGCTATGTTATTGGAATATGTATTTATATGATAATGGATTGGTTTCCATAGAGGTAAGTCAGTTTAAATACAACAGAAGAATTGATTAAATGTATCTCTTGATGATAAGTTCAGTTATAAGTATGTGAACTAAACAAATTGAATGAATCAGTACAAAGGCAAGCAACGGCACGAAAGCTGTATGTCGGATAAGGTAGGAATATTGGGGTATGAATGAATTGTAAAGCTAAAGAATGAAAGGGAAAGTAAATAGGAAGGTATAACAGGGCAGATCGCTATAGGATTAGGTACATCTCGAGGTATGATATATGAGGTAAGTTTTGACATCTTTGCACTTTTATTTAAAATTGAGAGCCCTTTGTGGCTGAGATATGTCATATATATATGTTGGCACTGTGAGACATTGTTGGTATTTCCTGCGTGCAGGTTTTGGGATAGTAAGAAATACAGAGGAAACTCTGTTGAAATTTTCCTAGAATTTAAAAAAGATAAGATATAAGCTTGTAATATGTCCTAACGGGAAAAGATGTTGTGTAAAAAGTAATGGCATGACGGGATTAAGTTAGGGGTATCGTTGACAACTATAACAGATGAGTAAAATGTTGTTGAATCGATGGTAATTGTAATTATGAGATCGATATTAATATGGTAAAAAGGAATGCTAGGATAATTTGGAAGGGCTTGTGATACTAAGAGATGATTTAGAAAAGGTTGACAAATCTTCATAGAGTGATATTGAGGTATCGACTGAATTGATAAGCAGGGATGAATTACAACATGTTTATAGTTAAAAGAAGTAAGAGTATGATTGAAATAAGAGTACAGAGGAAGAAGAATTGTGACAAATATGAATGTATTGATAAGACAACTTGTGAGGTATTGAGGTTAAGATTGAGCAGAAAGGGTAATAGGTTAAGTATGCCTACTCCACAGAGTGTAATTAAACCATAGTAAGAATCGTGAATAAGGTTAAAAAAAGTGTTACATTATAGGATTGATTACGAACAGGATATAATGTGAATATAATGAGGATTGTTATGAAAATGAGTAAAGCCTAGTGAGGAAGTGACTAAAAGATATGACGTGATCTATCTGACTAAAGTATAAAGGCAAATGTGAAATGGAAAGGCAAGGTATAGAACGAATAAGAAAGATTTATAAAGTTCTATAGGGAAAGTTCAGAATAAAGATTATACGATAACGGAAATGAAAGTGAGCACAAGAAAAGAAGGAGTTAATTGAAAGAAGGAAATAAGAAGGAAGCGAGCGAGATAACAGTGCAGTAATAGGTTACGACATGTATAGCCGAGAACACGAGTAACATAAGTGACAGAGTTGTGAAAGACCAAACTACAGAAAGATGAGCAACGAAGCAGAATGAGTGCCAGAAAATGGCTGGTATGATAAGAACAAATAGGGATGAACAGAATACGTTTTGAAAATGAGAAAGGGGTTATGTAGAAGTAGTGTTTTCTGAAGGATACAGAGGTAGCATAATATTCATCGTGTACAGAATAAAAGATGGACACAGACTGGAGAAATGGTAAGGGAATTCTAAAGCAAACACCTAAGATAAACGTGATTAATTGAGTACGAGTATCGAACAAAAGGGAAATATATAGCTATGTACTTAAAGGTGTAGTACGACGACAAGGTGATAAGATAAGACTGTCATTAAGATGAACTCGATATGATTTTGAGTAATTTAGAAGTCGGTACTGTATACACAACAATGGTAAAAGAGCATAAGGCATAAAGGAGTACTGTGTGTGTATGACTTCACCTTGAAAACAGTGAAATCCTTAAAGGACAAGGACTGTAGGTTTGAAGAACAAACGATGTATTGTAAATTTATTAGAGGAAACATATGATACATGTTGGGATAAAGATAATGTTACAAGAAAGCTTTGGACACTTACCATTAGAAAATAAGTGCTACCTAATTGAGAATTTGGAACGACTACAAGTACTAAATAATTATTGATTGGAGTGAGTGGAATGTGGCCTTCGATGAGTTGCTACATTGGTTGGATTACTCGATTACGGATTATCAGATGAGATTTTGTACTATACATAGAAAGGTTCTCGTCGCTTCGAGATTTTGTTAAGGTTTCGTACGTGGATAATCAAAGTTATAAATTATAAAGAAAAGATATGGATATGGTACAGTATACCAAGTGAATTGAAAAAAGGATCAGATGAATTTGAGATTGGGAATGGGGACCTGTAGCAGAATATAAACAGATAATAGGTACACCCTTAAGGGGGGAAGCGAGTGAGAGAAATGCAGGTGCAAGATGGAAACAATAGACACTGAAATATATTTGATATAGATGCTTAAACTTCAAGTGAGATCCCTTGCTGAAAAAAGTTAGTAAGATCTCAAAGCTAGTAATAAATGGATTTCTGTCAGGATGGTATTTGAGACAATGCCGAGAATCATCTATAAAGATCTTGGATAATATGACATTAGAAAGTGGATGCTTATAATATGAAATAATACGACAAGAGAATGGTAACGAGTAACTTAAGAGATATTTTAAAGGATAGCAATGCTATATTGGATTAGAGGCTAAGATGTTGGCAATAAAGTTATTTGCTAATGATATTGTGACTTACAAGTAGGAAAGGAGAAGGGACAGAAAAATATCCTAAAGTAGGATATGAGAAAATCAAAGGGTGAATAAAGGAAGGGAAAGGAGTATGACAATAAACGACATGACATAATATGCCTAAAGTGTTATAAGATGGATTAAGGGAAATTGCGAAATGGTTTAAGCGAGATGATCAGAACGAGCTGGTTACTAGAAGACAGTGAATTTAAAAAGAACGAACAAAAGGACAGGCACCTTAAGTTTGGGTTGTAACAGAAGGATTAGTTATGAGCTATATTACTAAAAAGGGCTAATGCGTAAGATGACCTATGGGTCTCAATGAATTTGTGGAGAAGAACACTATGACAAAGGCATCTATCCTATGGTGAGATAGTTATAGACATCAGACAACGAAGGGAAATTGACCTTCGACATTACGAGGGAGAGAGCTTCTAGGCTAAGAGAGCCATTTTGATCAAAATCCGAGCCCCGAATCCCGAAGCTCATGAAGAGAAAAGCGTTGTGCGTGGTGTTGCCTTCAGTTTGAGCTAAAACTCAGCCTAAAAGAGGAGTGTTGACGTGGTTGCTACATACTTAAGGTAAGATTAAGGTCCCTTTTAATTGTTAATAAGTTTAATTAGGGTTTTAACGGATTAGAACGGAGAAAATAGCGTTATAAACTCGTTTGTTTCTTTGTTGAGATTTATGGATCGGGGGCTGTTTTAGTTGAATTAAATGGATGGGATTAGCTAAGTTATGATGTATATTAATGGTTGGTACTGTTGTTGATGTTGTTGATGATATTTTGGGGCTGTTTTGTATGATTTTCGTGGCTGTTTTGTGATGATATTTTGGGGCTGTTTGGTATGATTTTTGTGGGTGTTTTGTGATGATATTTTGGGGCTGTTTGGTATGATTTTCGTGGCTGTGTGTGTTGTTGATATTGTTGTGATTATTTTGGGTTGTTGGTGAGTTGGGACGGAGTAACAAAAATAAGGGAAATGTTGCCGGATTTTCGTAAGATTGTTTGTTAGCTTACAATGAGTAGTAGAGAATGACTTTCATCTAATTGTGGCATAATTATTGCCTTGTTTGGAGAGATCCGTTGTTCCGGAGCCTATCTTATATTTGTACAGATCTTTTGATGTAGACTTATGTATATCTAGGGGTACGGCGGGGCCCTGTCCCGTCATATTTCACTATCGATACTCTTAGAGGTCTGTAGACACATGTGTGGGTTGTGTATAAGTTTTGTTCAGCCGTGTTTAAGTGATTTGCTATGGATATGTTCGTATGTAGTGGCAGCCTTGTCGGCTTGCGTACCATATTATGTTTTGGTTAGCTGTGACTCCTCGGGAGACAGGTTTATGATATGCAACGTTATGAGTCTTTAGTTGCTGGCATTGGTTCTATACAGTTCTTATTTTCAGTCTGTCTATATCTAACAGGTATGTATACGAGTGTCCAGCTCGGGCACTAGTCATGGCCCACAGAGTTGGGTCGGGACAGTATAAATACCCCATTAACTCCATTTTTTCATCATTTTACATTCTCAATAGTCCTAAAAACTTCGCACACAACCCCCAAACATTTATAGACCATTAAATTAAGAATTTAACAAGATTATACCAAACTAGTCCATGAAAGTGATTGTTCTTGCTTCTACTTGATGTTGTGGTAAGTTTGGTCTTGAATAAAGTTGGTGTGGCTGAATTTATTCAAGTATAAGGTATGTTCTTCATCCTATCTCTTATGTTGAGTTGATTTGAAGGTTTAGCAAGTCTTAAACATGAACATTGTTATGGAGGAAAGGTCATAAAGTGTCGTGTGGTTGTTGTTATGTTTATGGACTATTTTGAGCATGTTGTGGCTGTGTGGCTGGGCTGATTTACATGTATAGAGATGGTATCCAATATTGTTGGTGTGTTGATGAGATTATGCTCCTTGATTGGGAAAAAAAGAAGTGTATATTGTTGTTGTATGTTGAAAAAATCGTGTGGGATGTTTTATGAAACATATTGGTATTGATAATATTGTTGTTGATGTTGGTATTGTTGTTGTTGTTGGTTGCTGGATTGTGATTTCGGGCTAGGCATATAAAAAGGGGAGATGCTGCCCGAATTTTGGCAGATTCTAAAGGAGTTTGGTTTAAGGACTTGAGATAGGCATATGACGATAAGTCTAATGGTAGTATAATTTCTCTTGAGTGTAGATTTGCAACTTCGGGAGAATAAGCGTTAATTCGTAGGAGATCGATCAGGTATGTTAAGGCTCGTCCCTTTCTTTCAAAGGCATGATCCCTATGGTACGATTTCATAAATACTTCCATAACTTCTTTGTTTTCAAAATATAGAAGTTTATGACTCCAAGGCATGATTCCTTTCCTGATAATCCATAAATGTTTTCCAAAATGCCCGTATTTTCCAAACCAGAGATTTATGATTCTGTGAGCTTTGTGATAACAAAGATTAACATGTTTTTATGATGATAATGATGATGTCAAAGATGAGAATATTTTCTATGATGATTATGATGATGATGATTTTATGGTTAAAAGTCTCAAGTTATGAGATCAATGTTATTATGAGAATGTTGAGTTACTTCATGATTTTCTTGATTTTATTCATTGTTGTTGGTCTCACCTTATAATAATTGTTCCTTCAAGGTGAGATAGAGTGATGATGATTATTATATAATATAATTGGAGGTTACCTACCGTACGTCACTCCGCTAAAGTAGTAGCTTTTATTTGAACTCCTATGCATGCTATGAGTATAATATGTGTATATAGCTATTTTGTGACATTACTGAGTTCTATTATTTCATTTTGCTTATGCACTGCTCTCATTCTCATTCTTCATGTACATATAAAAGGCATAGTTGACATGGGGGTGGCGTCGTGGCCTTTGTTGTGATGTATATATAAATAAGGCACAATTGACAGGGGGTGACGCTATGGCCTTTGTTGTGATGTATATATATAAGGCATAGTTGACAAGGGGTGATGCTGTGATCTTTATTGTGATGTATATATATAAGGCACAGTTGACAGGGGGTGACGCCGTGGCCTATGATGTGATGTTTATCTATAAGAGGCACAGTTGACAGGGGTGACGCTGTGACCTATGTGGTGATGTTTTAGAGGTGACGATATGGATTATGTTGTGACATTTCTATAGATATATGTGTTTCTTTGATATAGCCGTACTGATTCATTTATTTTGCCCATTCAGTGACATGTGTCAAATGTCTTCCAGGATTTTATGTACATGTTGATTTCATGCCTTACTTCTCAGTACACTATTTGTACTGACCCTCTTTCTTTGGGGGCTGAGTTTCATACCACGCAGGTGTATACAGATGAGTAGAAAATATTGGCTATAGGATGTTCCAAGGCTATCAGCTGAATTGGTGAGCTTCATCTCAGTTCAGAGTGTTGCCGAGTCAGAGTATGTATGTTATGGTATCTCGTGTATGTTAGAATCTTTTGCAGACGGTGTCCTGTGGATAGTGCGTCGAGATGTCAGCAGTTGTGTAAAGCGACCATATAGGTCGATGTGTTTTTATGCTTTATTTTTAAATTTTTTTATTGTGACTAAAGTTTTTCTTTGAATTAACGATAAGGGATAAGTCCCTGATATGACGAAAGAGTTTTTATTGAAAAGTTTTTTTTACCTGACGGAAGCGTCATTTCGTAGATTAAAGGTTCACAAAAAGTTGTGACTCGTGCATGGAATAGTAGTATGGCACTTAGCCGAGTAGGGTCTTGGGTGTCAGTCGCGGCCCTCCGGTTTAGGTCGTGACAGAGGACTAAAGATGTAGCTTCAGTCAAAGTTCTCTGTAGAAACAGTAATAAGAAAGAAATGACTTGGGAAGCTGAAGAAGATATGAGGTCTAGGTATCCACGCTTGTTTCCTATTCCAGAAGAGATCCAGATAGAGACGCCATTGGCATCAGGTGCGTAATGTTCTCCTTTTATAGTTTCTTGGCCATGTTGGGCCATATTTATTATTGTTGTTAAGGCCCTGTGAGGCATTGTATATTTTAGGTTGTTTTGAGAGAATGGTAGTGGTATAATTACAGGGAAACTCTGCCGAAATTTTCGAAAACCCCTAAGAGTTTAACATTCTAGGACGAATACTCCTAAGAGGGAGAAGATGCTACACCCCATATTTTATACGTTGAGTTTCGTCGTAAGATAGCCGACATGAAGTTATTAAGTGAAGTTGTTGTCAATTTCATAAGATATTCTACATGATTATTCTGCGTATACGAGAGTTTAACTTATGAGCAACAACTATTGGGAAGATTGGAGGCTGAATGAACAAAACAAACTGAGTGTGACAATTGAGCAACTCGACGGTTGCAAGTCGAAGGACCGTCGAATGGTCGATGGACCATCAATCTACACCATCGAACAACTCTCTGAGAATCAGAGGCTGCCGCCATTCTACGGTTGCAAGTCGACGGATCATCGAGTGGTCGACGGACCGTCGACCTTGTCGTCGAATTACAGATGGTGGAAATTTTCCTCCTTTTATAAATTAAAAAGGGCCACGACTTAGGTCATTATTTTACACCCAAAAACAGAATTCTCTAGACTCTTCAAGCTCTCTCTACCCTCTCTATTTATCCGTACACCTCTTAAGCATAAATCGAGTGAAAATCAAGCTTTGGAACCCTAAGCTATCCCATAGATGATGATGGTCCTTGCTTTAGTTAAAGTTGTGGTGGCTTTGGTTTGAAAACAAGATTGGGTGAGTTAAAGCTCTTCAAGAATAAGGTATGCTCTTCCTTTATTTCTTATATTGAGTTGATTTGGAGGTTAGTAAGTCTTAAAGGTGAAGGAAATTGTAGTAGGGAAAGTTATAAGGCATTGTGTTGTAGTTGTTGATTATGAATGGAATTTGGAAGGAAGTTTTGGACTGATTTAGGTGTAAATTGTATATAATTTCTTGAATATTGAATTTTGACATTGTTGTTGGTATTTGGGTGTTGTTTGGACAATTGGTGGAAGTAAAAGATGTAAAAGGAATGCTTCCCCATTTTCATTAGCTCAAGTATTAATTTAGTTGACTTTATGAGAGTCTCAAAGGCTTAACTCTAGTATAAACCTTCTTGAATGTAGATTTGTGGGCACGGGAGGAAAAATGTTAAGTAGTTAAGGAGGTGAAAACGTATGTTAAGGCTAACTCTTTCTTTCTTATGGCATGATCCTATCATATAAACCCATACCAATGATATCTATAGTGTCCTTATTTCTAGATATGCTAGAAGCTCATGGTTCTTCATGTTCTTATGATATTGTTGAAACTTGTCTCATGATTATTTATCTTTATCATATGATTATTGATTTTATTCATTGATGTTAATCTCATCTTATGGTTATTGTTTCTTCAAGGTGAGATAGGTTATGATGATAGTTCCATAATGACAATCGGAGGTTTACCGACCTTACATCACTCCGATAGATTTATAGCTTTCATTTGGGCTCTCGAGCATGCTTCATATATATGTATGTATTTTCTCACACCGCGCAACACTATAGTCGGTCGGGCAGGCACGTAGATGTGCACACTACTGCAGTGGGCAGGTTATGATGTTACCTCGGACGCGGGATGCCCAGACGCTGGATGATGTTGATAACACCGAGTGTAAATGGTCAGGATACTATATATATATATATATATATATATATATATATATATATATATATATATATAGAGAGAGAGAGAGAGAGATGATAATGTTTTTTTAAAAAAAGCTAAGAAAGTATGACATTCTCCTTAAGAGGCACTGAGAGGTACATATTGATCTCTTTACCTTATGTTATCTTCATACTTTTGTTATTCTGTTGTTTATGTCTTACATACTCGGTACATTATTCGTACTGATGTCCTTTTGTTTGTGGATGCTGCATTCATGCATGCAGGTAGACAGGAAGACGGACCAGACCCCTTGTTTGTTTCATCAGCGATTGTACATGAGTACTCCTTTTGTTCTGGAGTTGTAATTCACTGGTATTATTCTTTTGTGTACATATATGGGCATGGTGGGGTCCTGTCCCATCTTTATGATGTTATGCACTCCATGTAGAGGCTCGTAGACAGATGTATATAGTTAGATGCTCTATAACCTCATCAGTTCTTCTTTTTGTATATCATATTTTGACAGCCTTGTCGGCTTGCTTAAATGGGTATAGTTGAGGATGATTATATAGATGTGCCTATATCTTTTGGACTCGTGTCCCTTAGAAATTATGATATGTATGAGTCATATTTATGGTCCACCTAGATATGGTTATGAGGTGCATGTTAAGAGGTACTTGGTAGGTTAGTTCAGGGTGCCCTTCATGGCCCTCTAGTTAGGTCGTGACAGTGATATACTGGTTTCGAATGGTTATACTGAGATTTGGCACAGTTGGGTTTAGATGCTATAACACAGGTGATGACTTGTTGTGATATCATTGTAATATACTTGTTCGGATTGGTCACATTAGACTTGGAACAGTTGGGTTTAGATGCTATAACATAGGTGATGACTTGTTGTGATATGATTGTGATATACTGGTTCAGATTGGTCATACTGAGACTTGGCACAGTTGGGTTTAGATGCTATAACATAGGCGATGACTAGTACTGTGGTTAAGGATTCGTGTTGACTTGTACCTTGTTGTTTTACATGTTTATCTTGCTTTTTTGTCTTTATATACGTTAGCTAGTCTTCGTTGGCCTATGATACCTACCAGTACTTGTAGTTTGTAGTGACCTGCACTTGCTGCATTCTTTTATGAATGCAGATACCAGGTTGGATCCACTTCTACCCCTTGTGGCTGATTATCGAGGTTGCTGCTGAATCTATTCAGGGTGTGCATGAGGACATTCGTTGCTCGAAGACTCTTCTAACTATTATGTCTTATTTCCATTTTGAGACATCTTTTGAGAGCTTATGTATTTTTCAGCCTTGTAGTATTTGGTATATGCTCTTGTATGACCAGACCAGATACTGGGATTGGATTCTCATTACTTCCACATTTCTTCATATTATTATCGTGAGGCTTACGTCATTCTATCTTTTTCAATTTATTTATGTTTTATGATTGTTGGGATAAGGATTTGCCTACCGAGGTGGAAAAGGTAGGTGCCCGCACGACTTAGTGAAAATGGGTCGTGACAAATTGATTAGAAAACCCATGAATGGGAATAGTATGATGGTCTGGGTTTGATTTTATGATGAATTCACGCTTAGTGATAGTTCACCCATTTGAAAAGGGCAGAAGTAGTTATTGTTTTCCCAATTGTTGTATTGGTTGAATAGATGATTCGAATACTCATGTAGCGCTATATTTCTAGACATTGAACGTTCGGAAGCTTTGTAAAAGGGGAAAGCTATCGCGGAGTGATTGCATTGTCCCAGTTTTGCTTTGAGGTAGGTTATGGTATACTTGAGTTAGACTTTGATTAGTTAATTATATATGTTACGAAATTGATAGGAGAAGCATGATTAGGGATTCGAACAAAAAGTGTGGTTGGTAATTCCTACAGTTTGATATTGATTGATTAATTATGTGATGAACTGATATGAAATGATAAACAAGGAGTCCATAAATACTATTCTTGTTGACTTGGAGAAAATCCCTTATTCATGTTATTGATGAATTGATTCTTGATTCTTGATATGACTTGTCACATGGTGACTTGTGTTCCCTGATATTGTTTTAGTGATTGTTCACATTCCTTATTGATTGTGGAACGACAATACACTGTGATGAGAAAGATATTATAAATATAAAAAGGCACATTTGACCGGGAGTGAGGATGTGACCTAATTACGGGCTAGTGATTCGAGGTCAGTTTCGGAGCGAGTGGTACATGGACACCATGGGCCCCTGCAGGTCATGGCTAATAGGTCAAACGCTACCATTTAGCATGTGTGTACGGATATGTGACAAAATTGAGATAATTTGTGATTTATGATTGTGTTTGGTGATTACATGGGTTGAGTTACTCTTATTGATTTCTACTTGTGTGGATTTACCTTATCCTTGTATTGGCTGATATTTCATTATTGGATGATTTCTGTTGATAGTTTCCTTAGATTATGTGTTGTTGTGCCTATCTGTCTATCTTATTGATTTTGTGATTGCGTGTCTGATACTAATCTTAGTCGGCCTATGATATCTACCAGTACGTAGTGTTTGTACTAACACTACTTTGTTGCATTCTTTTAGTGCAGATTGTCATCCAGAGACATCTACGAGACCTCATACTTAGTGTGAGGCCAGTTTCCGCCAGATTTGAGGGTGAGCTCTTATCCATGCCTGGCCGCCTGAAGATCTTTCCTATTTTAGATGTCTATTTCACTTCAAACATTTTTGTTATTTTTAGACAGTTATTCATTCTTTAGGCAGTTATGTTTTAGAGTCCTTGTACGATGACTTTCAGATTTTGGGATTGTAATAGTTAGACTTCCAGAGATTTTATTTATTTATAGCATGACTAGACATTTGGAGATCTTTATATCCGTTGTATCCTTGAATGCTTTTTAAAATTGGCTAAGTAATGTGGTAATCGTTTTGAAGGTTGGTTAAGTAGATGGTTCGCCCACTAAGGGATTTGTGTGGGTGTCACTCACGGCTGTTTGGGTCGTGACAAAGTTGGTAACAGAGCCTGAGGTTCGTCGATCTCGTTGTACAAGAACATGTCTAGTAGAGTCTTGCGAATCGGTACAGAGACGTCTGTACTTATCTTCGAGAGGCTATGAGACACTAGGAAAATTCAATTTCTTTGTTTCTTTCATGCTACTTAATTCCAATTGGTATATGGATGATTCAAATTGGTATCTGACTTTTCCTTTTGTTCTCACACAGATGGTGAGGACTCGTGCGGCAGTAGCAGCTAATGAGGTACCCGCGCTGGCCGTTGGGGTCGCAGCTCGCGGTGGAGGAAAGGCCGCTAGGGCCGCAGTTCTTGGAGGAGGCCAGGCTAGAGGCCGTGGTCATGGTAGAGGTAGGGGAGTAACAACACCACCTAGGGGCGGGACTCCTGTAGCTGATCAGCAACGCGTTGTGTCCCTTCAGCCTTAGGTAGTTCAAGATGGGAGCAGTGAAGAAATATGGTGTTGAGTTCGTGACCTTCCAGCTCTTGGGTGATGCCAATTTATGGTAGAGGGATTTTGTAGAGTGCAGGCTAGCAAGATCACCTCTGTTGACATGGACTCGGTTTTACCAGGCGTTTTTAGACAACTATGTTCCTCGTACTTTGAGGGACTGCAGGCGCGATGAGTTCAGTAATATTTAGCGGGGTAATCTATCTGTGGCTACTTATGAGGCTCGGTTTCATTCGTTGTCTCGTTATGCCCTCCAGCTTATACCTACAGAGGAGGAGAGGGTTAAGAGATTTGTGAAGGGGTTGAACATTGCCCTTCAGTTCTCAGCTCTTCAACTTGCAGCAACAGGTGTTTCCTTTCAGGAAGTGGTGGATCATGTTAGGACTATTGAGGAAGTTTGACAGGAGGGTTACCATAAACACGCGGAGAAGAAGGTCTGAAAGGGTGGTGGTTATGGTGGCTCTTTCGCTAAGGGCCAAAGTTCCCAGTTTTATTTGGGACGCCCTATTCAGTCAGCTATGCAGGTTTCAACTGGAGGCCCATTAGGGGCCACTCAGTACTATTCCAGCCAGCCAGAGGGATCGCAGACTAGAGCTCCAGATTATGCTGGTTATTTGATTTCATCCATTTTTGTTCAGTATCCGACGCTAGACTGTGGGTGTTTCGAATGTGGTGATGTAGGGTATTTTAAGAGAAATTGTCCCAAACTTAGGCAAGGTGGCCAAGGTACTCAGTTTCAGGCTTCCCGAGTCCTAACATTCGGTAGAGGGGGAGAATCTTATGGTGGAAACCGTGCTCAGTCTAGGCGCGGTGGTCACATAGCTAGTAGAGGTGGCCCCCAGCCTAATAGAGGTGGGTTTTAGTCTGGTAGAGGTGGTCATCAGCCCAACAGTGGTGGAGCTTAGACAGGGCAGGTCGATTGCAATGGTTCGTAGGCTACTGGCAGACGTGTTCATTGCTATGCCTTTCCTGGCAGGACAGAGGCTGAGGGCTCAGATGCAGTTATTACAGGTAACGTCTCAATCTGTCACCAGATGGCTTTTGTATTATTTGACTCGGGTTCCACGTTTTCTTTTGTGCCTGTATATTTCTCTATGGGTCTTGATATGGTCTATGATTTACTTGATACCCCTATACATGTATCTACTCCAGCTAGAGATTATGTGGTTGTAGATAGAGTTTTTCGATCTTGTATTGTCACACTTATGGGGTACGTCACTTGGGTTGACTAAGTGATTTTAGAAATGATAGATTTTGAAGTCATCTTGGGTATCAGTTGGCTAGCTCCTTATCATGCAATTCTAGACTGTCATGCCAAGACAACCACCTTAGCTATGCCCAGGGTTCCTAAACTTGAGTGGAAGGGTAAACTTAGTCCCTCCCTAAAGAAAATATTTTCCTTTATTGGTGCAAAAAAGCTAGTGGACAGGAGGTGTTTGGCTTATTTGGCACATATTCGTGATACCAGTGTTGACGATCTATCTCTTGAGGCAGTTCCTGTGGTACGTGAGTTTGCGGAGGTGTTTCTTGCAGACTTGCCAACCATGCCACCGGACCGTGACATTGATTTCTGCATTGACTTAGAGCTAGGGACCCGCCCTATATCTATCCCGCCATATCGGATAGCACCAGCAAAGTTGAGGGAATTAAAAGAACAACTTTAGGATCTTCTTAGTAAGGGGTTCATTCGTCCTAGTGTCTCCCCGTGGGGCACTGTTGTTCTATTTGTGAAAAATAAAGATGACACTATGCGGATGTGCATTGATTACTGCCAGTTAAATAAAGTCACCATCCGAAATAAATACCCCATCCCTCGTATTGATGACTTGTTTGATCAGCTTCAGGGCCCTTTCGTGTTTTCAAAAATTGATTTGAGATCGGGATATCATCAGTTAAAAATTCAGGTAGAGGATATTCCTAAGACAGCTTTTCGGACCAGGTATAGGCATTATGAGTTTCTAGTTATGTTATTCGGGCTTATTAATGCCCCGGCTGCTTTTACGGATTTGATGAATGACATTTTTAAACCATACTTGGACTCTTTTGTGATAGTGTTTATTTAAGACATTCTGGTGTATTCGAAGAGTAAGGAAGATCATGAAAAAATTTGAGAGTTACCCTCGGGCTGCTGAGAGACAAGGAATTGTACGCCAAGTTTCTAAGTATGAGTTTTTGCTTGCGTTTGTGTCCTTCTTGGGGCATGTGGTTTTAAATTAAGGCAGTAAGTGATTGGGCCAGGCCCACTTCCATGACAGAGATCTGCAGTTTCGTGGGTTTAGCTACTTACTACCGTTGATTCGTGAAGGGGTTTGCCTCTATTACTTCGCAGTTGACCCGTTTGACTCAGAAAGAGGTACCTTTTCAGTTATCCGACGAGTGTGAGAAGAGCTTCCAAAAGCTCAAAACCTTGTTGACTTAAGCTTCTATTCTATCTTTGCCCGTGGAAGGCAAGGACTTTGTAGTTTATTGTGACGCTTCTCGTTCTGGTTTGTGTGTTGTTTTGATGGAGGAAAAAAAGGTGAGTGCTTATGCTTCCTGACAGCTGAAGATTCACGAGAAGAACTATCCTACTCATGATTTGGAGATGGCAGCTGTGGTGTTTGCGTTGAAGATTTGGAGGCACTACCTCAATAGTTCCCGTTGCGAGGTATTTACTGATAATCGCAGTCTCCAGCACGTGTTTACATAGAGGGATCTTATTCTAAGCAGCAGAGATGGATGAAGTTGCTTAAGGATTATGATATTACTATTTTTTATCATCCTGGTAAGGCAAATACGGTAACAAATGCTTTGAGCAAGAAATCAGGTAGTAAGGATAGTTGGGCTCGTTTGATTGCGTCAAAGCATCTGTTGGCCGGGGAGGTTCAGACTCTAGCTAATAGTTTCATGAGGCTTGATGTGTCTGGTTCGGGAAGATTATTGGCTTGTATTGAGGCGAGATCATCTTTTCTGGAGCAGATTAAGGCCAGACCATTTGAGGATGCAAGTTTGAGTAAGATTAGCGACAAAGTCTTGTGTGGTGAGGTCCAAGAAGCCGTGATTGATGAGGAGGGTGTATTGAGAATCAGGGGGAGTGTTTGTGTTCCCCGTGTTAATGATTTAAGTAAGACCATTTTAGTAGAGGCCCATAGTTTTAGATATTCCATTCATCCTGGTGCTACCAAGATGTACCGTGACTTGAGGCAGCACTACTAGTGGGCTACGATGACGCGAGATATTGTTGTGTTTGTTGCATGATATTTGAATTGCCAGCAGGTGAAGTACTAGCACCAAAGACCCGAGGGTACATTTCAGAGTATGCCCATTCCAGAGTGAAAATGGGAGAGGATAGCGATGGACTTTGTGGTTGGTCTTCCAAAGACCTTGGGTAAGTTTGATTCGATTTGGGTCATTATTCATAGATTGACCAAGTATGCCCATTTCATACCGGTGCAGATTACCCATACGGCTCAGAAGTTAGCCCAGATTTATATTTGGGAGATTGTTCGCCTGCATGGGGTTCCTATTTCCATCATATCCAACAGAGGCACGACGTTTACATCACGCTTCTGGAAGAATTTGCATTTGGAGTTGGGTACTAGATTAGACCTTAGTATAGCTTTCCTCCCTCACATAGATTGTCATTCTGAGTGGACGGTCCAGATGCTAGAGGATATGCTTCGAGCTTGTGTGAATGACTTCATTGGCCATTGGGATCAATTCTTACCATTAGCTAAGTTTGCATATGACAATAGTTATCACTCGAGCATTGATATGGCCCCGTTTGAGGCTCTTTATGGGATGAGATATAGGTTTCATATTTGATGGTTTGATGTTTTTGAGGTAAGGCCATGGGGTACAAATCTTTTGAGGGAGTCACTAGATAAAGTCAAGGTGATTTAGGAAAAGCTCTTGGCTGCTCAGCGTAGGCAAAAGGAGTACGCGGATCAAAAGGTTCGAGATATTGAGTTCATGGTTGGAGAAGAGGTCCTATTGAAGGTTTCAGAAGTGTGTGATGAGCAAAAGGAGTACGCGGATCAAAAGGTCCGAGATCTTGAGTTCATGGTTGGAGAAGAGGTCCTATTGCAGGTTTCACCCATGAAGTGTGTGATGAGATTTGGGAATGTCACGACCTAACTTCACTAACTCGTGCGGGCACCTACCTTTCCCACCTTGGTAGGCGAACCCTTACCTCAATATTCACAATTAGTAGAAAATAGTGAAAGAATGTAAAATAACGTAAGTCTCACAATATAATAAAAATAAGTGCGGAAGTAAATGAAATCCACTCTAGTATCTGGTCTGGTCATACAAGAGCATCTAACTAAATACTACTAGTATGAATAATAATACATAAGTAGTCTCAAAATGATGTCTCAGAATGGCAAACACGACATAATAATAGGAAGAGTCTTCGGGCAGCTAACGTCCTCATGGTCACCCTGTAGAGACTCGAATCAGCAATCCTCGAATATCGGCCATGAGGAGTAGAAGCAGATCCCACTTGGTACTCTGCATTCATAAAAGAATGCAACCAAGTGTAGGTGAGTATACTGGTAGGTATCATAGGCCGATACGACTAGCTAACGTAAATAAAGACAACAAAGCAAGATAAACACGTAAAACGACAAGGTGTAAGCCAACACGAATCCATAACCACAATACAAGTCATCACCTACGTTATAGCATCTAAACCTAACTGTGCCAAGTATCGGTATAACCATTCCGAACCAATACATCACTATCATAGCACAACAAGTCATCACCTATGTTATAGCATCTAAACCCGAGTGTGTCAAGTCTGAGTACAACCAATCCGAACCAGTACAACACAACCATATCACAAGAAATCGAAAGATACAATGCAATGCAATAATGTATGTTTGATGAATGCAACGCATATGCATATACAGTATACACATGGACTCCGATAATGGAACATTACATCTCGGCAGCACAACACATAGGGGACCCGCAAAGTCCATGTACCACTTACTTCGGAACTGACCTCGGATCACGAGCACTTTATCAATCCCGGCAAGAGACCTTGGGCAACGTACACTCATTCTGCTCCGATAAATGACCTCGGATCACGGACTCTTATCTCTCGCTTATGCTCTCCGAAAAAGACCTCGGAGGCTACACTCTCTCACTTATCATCATCAGTACCATAACCATGCAATATCAATGTATCATGGAAATGAGTATGAATATGATGCAATGTAATATCAACCACCAATTCAATTCCAATAGTACCACACATGGCACACAAGTAATATCAATAATGAGGCAACATAATAAGCCACAATGGTATCACAATTCTCATCTCAATATCAAATCAAGTAAAGTACCGCTATATCAGGGTCATGATATATTACAAATCACCAATATCCAATGTCTCAACGTGGCAACGAGCCAATAAGTAAATAGATCAAGATAAGTTAACAACACAACGAGATGGCTAGCCCCCAAATCATACAAGAAGGCCCAACATAAGACAATATACAACCCAACTCCATACCTGAAGGTTTGCATGCATTCTGCAAAAATATCATATAAACATACGCTTCGCTAGTCGAAGTCTCGCCATAAGGTAAATTGTAACCTACCTGAAGAACCGAACAGCAAAGTCTCCAACAGTCAAACATTAGTCTTTTCCTTCCTTTGAGCCTCCAGATAATGGAAGTCTAATCATATCTGAATCATGAAATTAGAATCAAGAAGAAATAACAGTCAATCCTGACTTCTATTCAAGGCCTAAATCCCAAACTATAGAATGGGGTTCATAAACTAAAAAGATGAAATTAGGAATCTATAGGTATAAACATGAAATTTATGTTCTAAGTGATCAATTACAATAAATTATAAGCTAGAAGAACTAACAAATCACTTAAATTCGGATTCTAGGCAAAACCCCCAAATTTGGGTATGAACCCTAAATTCCAATTCCATAAATTAGCCACTAATTAGGAAGAAATCATGCAATAATAGATTCTACTTATCAAATCCACCCTTAATGATGCTAATCTAATCAATAAATCAGGATTTAATAGCCTAGAATGAAGAACCCATTTAACCCTCTTTTAATCCGCTAGGTCTAAACGAAACTAGCATGATTAATGGATTCCTAAGGTGATTAATGGAATATGGAATAGCAATGAAGATGGAAGGACGTACCACAATGATTTTCCCCCAAGAAATGCCTTGAAATGCTCCCAATAGCTCTATTTTCTGTCACGTCCCAACCCCGTAGGCCGCGACCGGTGCCCTAGGTGGGCACCTATACGTACCCGATACCCAGATTAGCAAATTAACGGAATAATATAATAACATTAGTGAATACTACAGAAATTAACAGAAGGGTAGGCTTGGCACACATAGGCCGAGAAGGCCGTCATAGAACAAAACACCCCAAACATATGTACAGAACCCACACAGATATATCCACAGACCTCTACAGAACATAACACAGTCATAAGACGGGACAGGGCCCCGTCATACCCAGAATACTGTACACATCCAGATAGTAGTGTCAGACTGTACCAAAATATGGGCTCTGAAGGAGAGAGCGCCCCAAAATAGCAGTAATAGGATCCTAGACGTGTGGATCGGCAAACCTGTCGTCTGTACCTGCGCGGCATAAAAACGCAGCCCCCGAAGAAAGGGGGTCAGTACGAAATATGTACTGAATATGTAAAGCAGAAGTACAGAAGTATAAATCATAATAGATTCAGAAAACTGAGTAGAAAAATCCTGAGTGTCATTTGCATATTTTCAAAACAGACAGAGTATGTACAAAATCATATGTCATATCATATCCGGCCCCAGCCATAGGGCTCGGCAGACAGAACGTAGTCACCCTCCCGACATCGGTGCCACAACAGATAGGAATCAGAAAAAGGGGGCGTGGCCCCGTATCATAAAATGTCATATCAGAATGGCCATAACAAATCAGATCAGAACAGGCGGACATGGCACATCATACTCCACAGACCCATGTACGCGTATACCTGCCCCCTCACCTCGGGGCGCGGCGAACAATGCAGAAGATTACGCTTGACAACATATCCTGGCCCGGGCTCAGTGTGGGAAACGTTGGGACATCCACGAATAGAGTAGTGAGAAACTAATGCAATTTAAAACGTCATAATTATCTTCAAAGACTCGACGAAGCGTATCGAAGACGAACAAATCAAATGGAGTCAGACGGGATCAAAATAACACATTTCGTATGTCAAAATAAATTACGGAAGTATAGCTTCCCCGAAGTCATACCGGGTATCAGAATAATTCCTTGGACTTAATAGAATATTTAAACCACATTCTTTAGACAATTTAAAGGTATTTAACACATTTTCTTTCAAAAATTTGCTTAAAAAGGATTCCTTAACTCATAAGGGCAAAATCGTAATTAGCGGGCCCGCCTCGGGACAAACAAGGCGGCGGGCCCAAATAGTGTTCTTTAACCATATGGAGTCACCTAAAAAGGTTCTACGGACATTCGGCGACGTTTCAAGTAGTTTGAAGTAAAGGTGCCTTATTTCAAGCAAAGGGCACCAAAGATGTTCAATTCTATTGAAGGAAAAATGGAAAATTTCCTTTGCGGATTCCGAGGGCCACGAGGTCCTTCGAGGCCCGGATCCGACCCTAATTCACTAAAGGAATGCCAAGGGAAGTAATAGGGTTGCTTTACATACCTTTCACGCTCCTTAAGCTTCTTCAAACTCGCTTCCCGTTTCGTCGAAAAACTGCAAATGGTCAAGTTTACCATTTGTAAGCCATGGATGCCAAAGTCTTGATTTAATGCACAAATTGGCTACCGAAATTTCGGCAGCACTTCCCCTATACATATAGCACCCCGAGAATTCAACTCGGCTAAAATTTATCAATCAACAACCCAAACAACAACATCAAGGTCATCTATGAACATTACAAGTACAAATATCCTCCAACTAACAATTTTTCTCACAAGTCAACTTAATTATCAATTCAACCCGATTTTCGAATTAACATTATAATCTCACATCCATTATCATTCAAGATCATCACCACATAAATCTAAAGATATCTCCTATCATTCCTCTTAGGATATACACTTGATATACATGATATACATGTTTCCGCCAAAAACATAACTTATGCAAAACATCAAATCTTTGGCATATAATTTCAAAACAAGTTTCCAACTTCCCAAATTCATCAAAGAACATCAAAATTCACAACCAAACACTTCATTTACTTAATGTCGGAAAAATCATACTAAATCGACATAAGTTCCTACCTTCCAATTCAATACAACTTATATCATTCTAACTCCATTCACATTACAAACATCACAATCCCAACACAACTAACACATTAAACAATCTTAATCCATTTTATTCTCAAGCCATATACACCACACGGCCAAGGGCTATTGTTAGCCATTCAATCAAATTTATTCCACTTTCATTCTCAACATGAATTCCATCACATTCACAACTAGAATACAACATAATTTCAACACATTTGTGGCTATACATCCCATATATATATACGGCTACACACTCACACACACACCCACTTTGCAAACTTCCACTTCTTCATACAATAAGCACATTTCTACATACTACAACACAAATAAGGCTCAACAACACAATAACAAGATAGAAATTCTTACCTTTTCTTCAAGTTTCCTTTACTTGGACAAGTGATCACCTTGAGGAATCCAAAGCTCCCCACTCCAAACCAACTACACCAAGATGCAAAAGGGACCTTGAATTAGTAGGAATTCAACAAGATTTGAATTTTTGAATCAAGATTTTTGGGGGTTGTTTTTCTTCACCTCACCCGAAACCCTCACTTCTTGCTCTTGATCTCTTTTTTTTTTTTTCTAAGTCTCATAATGGATAGGTTATGAAGACTTGGTCTTCTTATAATTAAATGTCACATGCCTTGCACATGATCACATTATTTTGGGCTTGGGCCAAGGCCTACAATGGCCGGCCAAGCACCCCTCTTTGGGCTTCAATTCAATTAATTTTTTTTGAGCCCAATAACTTATGGATCACATTTTGTAATTCCCGAAACTAATTTCCAAAATTTCAAAATTACCCTTAGCCTTGTCCCGCACTTTCATAATTCTATTCTTTCATTCATAACTCGTAGGTTCAACGAACTATCAAATTTGGCCTCATATCTCAAGAATCCATTATTTATCGAATTTTTTCCAACGTGTGAAAACACGGGATATAACATTTTCGGAGTGGTATTGAATGAAGGACTTAGGGATTTTAACACTCATTTAATGATTCTAACTGCCCGTCACTCGCCTCCGCAGTCCCTTTACTGCTCTAGCGGTTCCGCTTCCGCTATCATTAGACCGCTTATGCGTTCCACCCCAATCGTACCACACTGCTATAGCGGCAGGGTCACCGCTAAAGCGGTATCGTTGTCGCTATCCTGGTGTTGCCAGTGCCGCTATAGCGGCCACCAGACACCAGAATCCCCTAAGTTTTCACTAATTCAACCTGAAAACCCAACCATCACCCAAGGCCATATGCTCACAAATCACATAATGCAGACATACATGAAAACACGCTACGAACACACTTGTAGCCTATAAATTCCTAACGGAGGTCTCGTTGACCGAGTGAACCCTCGATACCTCAAAACCAACTTCCCAACCTAAGTCGCAAAAAGCACCGGAGTGCATTGGGAACCGAAATAAATATACACACAAGTTCTAAAAGACCATCCGAACCTCTAGGAATCAACACATTCCCAAAAAAGGTCAGTTTACCCAAAAGTCAACTTTGAATCAACTCTTTTTTGCTTTAAACCCAAATTTCTCACAAAGTCACCCAAATCATATTCATTTACCTCGGGAAGTATGTCAACGGTCCCCACGAATCAAATGTGTGCTAAACGAGCTCGGGAAAGGGTCAAAAGTACTGAAAAGGCTATAACGACCAAATGGGTCGTTATATCAGACACTAATTAAACTATCGCTCATCCCCAAATGACGATAGGAGCAGAAAAGTACCTGAATCGGCAAACAACTATGGATATCGGCTATGCATGTTGGACTCAGTATCCCAAGTGTCCTCCTCAATAGGACGATGCTTCCATTGCACCTTTATAGAAGCTATCTTCTTAGACCTCAACTTTCAAACCTGCCTATCTAAAATCGCAATAGGCTCCTCCTCGTAAGTCAAATTTTCGTCAAGAAATACGGAGTCCGAACGAACAATATGAGTACCATCGGCATGATACTTCTTTAGCATAGACACATGGAAAACTGTATGAATGCCTTTCAAGCCTGGTGGCAAGGCCAACTCATAAGCAACATCGCCCACCCGATCAAAGATCTCAAATGGCCTAATAAACCTCGGACTCAACTTACCTCTCTTCCCAAACCTCATAACACCCTTCATGGGTGAAATCTTCAATACAACCTGATCACTAACGGCGAACTCTAAATCTCGGACATTTCAGCCCGCATAATCTTTTGTCGGCTCTGTGTTGCCAAAAGCTTAGCCAGAATGACCCTTACCTTCTCAAGAGACTCTCTCAATAGATGTGTACCCCAAGGTAAAACCTTAAATGCATCAAACCAACCAACCGGAGATCTACATCTCCTACCATACAAAACCTCAAAAGACGCCATGTCAATACTCAAGTGATAACTGTTGTTATAGGCAAACTCTGCCAACAACAAGTAGATCCCAATGACCACCAAAGTCTATAACGTAAGCCCTCAGCAAATCCTTGAGCACTTGAATGGTCTGCTCGGACTGCTGATACGCTCAAATTACACCTATTAATGGTATAACGCGGACGTTGTCAAATATAGTAACCCAACAAGGTTGGGGTCGAATCCCACAGGAAATATGGTGTGAAAAGGTTACTAAAGTCATAGGATGCTAAGTTCTAGGTCTAATGTCTTAATCTAATGATTTTGGTAAAAGTTGGTTTTTCTATAACTAATTGCTATCTTCTTGCTTTGGTGGAAATTTATGGTAAAAGAAACTAAGGTTGTGTCCCCGCTAGATAGGGTGTATGATCATGGGTATTGATCTTGATATACTCATAATGGATCATTAAATAAATGCTTAATCTCTATGTGAATCTCTACTATTTCCCAATAAATAAAGATTATGTCTTTCTATGATTTTACGAAATGTAAAAAAGTAACCATGAAGAACGATTAAAAATGCCAAGTAAATTCTTCTTATTCCTAAGTGAATTTATTAAACAAAGTTTAAAGCTTTGAGTCCTTGTTAGTTATTCTTACCAACCCTAATTATTTTCCCAAATAAATCAAGGTTTATGACTTTAATCAATGTTTGCAACCATTAAATTATGAATGAAGAATGAAGAATAACTAAACCCTAATAATCCATTGTGTGTATATCAATCACACACCCAATCACAAAACACCCATCATTGGGTTCACAACCCTAGTAAGGGAATTTAGCTACTCATGACAAAGAACAAGAAATAAGAAATTGAAGAATTCATAATTGCTTACTTTGGAAGAAAAAAGGAATTGATAATACTTGAATTGATGATTGAACCTTCAAAAACTAGAGAGTATTTAATGTTCTAAGTCAAGAGACAAAAATATAATAACTGATAACTATTAAAACCCTGCAATGACTATTTATAGGTTCTGAAAATGTGAAAGTTGCAGATTTGCACTTTGGTTCCCGTCGATATGAAAATACGGACCGTAAACCAGTTTACGACCAGGTCTTCCTTCCAGTTTTGAGAAACTTCAATCTCTTGAGATACGGACCGTAAATTGGTTTACGGTCCGTAAACTGCCCAGTTGTCTTTCAACTCCCAAGACTTCGACTTTCTGCCAGATGCTCGAATGGTTAAATACACTTTGAAATACGGACCGTAAAGTGTAATACGGTCCGTAAAAGTTGTTCAGAAATCATTATTTTCTTAGCCTGCCTTTCCGGTTCTTCTTATTCTTTAATACGCCCATGGAATACGGCCTGTGTTTAAGAATACGATCCGTAAACTGAGTTTTACGACCACTTCTGCACTTTCAACTGTTTTCATTCCGAATCTGTTCCGTTACCTGAAAAACACTAAAAACCACGTAAAACCACATAGACTTGCTTAAAAACAAGTAAACTTATAGCCGAAAAGTATCGATTGTGGCATAAAATCACACCACATCAACTGCCCATCTGTCTGGGGGTGGGAAGCTATACTAAGATCCACTCAGGAATCACACCACATCATGAAAATCTCTCCAGAAATGAGAAGTGAAGATGGCACCCCCAGTCATATATGATAGAAATGGGAACCCCATGAAATCTCATAATATCACGAATGTACAACTTGGCTAACTTCTCTACAGAATAAGAAAACTGAACTAGAATGAAATGAGCGGACTTAGTTAACCGATCAACTATCACCCAAATCGAATCGAACTTACCCAGGGTCTTCAGAAGACCTACAACGAAATCCATGGCAATCCTCTCCCACTTCCACTTGAGAATAGGCATCTTCTGAAGTACACCACCTGGTCGCTGGTGCACATACTTAACTTGCTGACAATTACCATACTTAGCCACAAAATCGACTATATCCCTCTTCATGCGGCGCCACCAGTAATGCTGCCTCAAATCACGATCCATTTTAGTCACCCCAGGATAAATGGAATATCGAGAGCTATGGGCCTCAATCAAAATCAAATTGATCAAGTCACTAACGCGAGGAACACACATGCGCCGCTTAATCCTCAAAGTACCCTCAGAATCAATCATGGCCTCCTTGGCCTTACATCTCAGAACCCTATCTCGAATCTTCCTCAACTGAGCATCCTCAAACTGATGAGTCATGATATGATCTAATAAAGATGATTTCACCTCCACACAAGCTAAAAATCTACCTGGAGCTGAAATATCAAGACGAACAAAACTGTTGGCTAGAGTCTGAACCTCTATGGCTAACGAATGCTCAAAAATAACGACGCGGGCTAAACTCCCCATACTCGTGGCCTTGTGACTTAAGGAATTAGCAACAACAATGGCCTTCCTTGGGTGATAAAGAATAGAGATGTCATAGTCCTTTAGGAGCTCGATCCATTCTATCGGCGCTGCCTAGAATTAAGATATCTCTCGATAAACACGTGTTGAAGTCTACAACGATCGATCAAAACCTCACAATGGGAACCATTCAAGTAATGCCTCCAGATCTTCAAAGCGAAGACCACATCTAACAACTCCAAATCATGGGTAGGGTAATTCCTCTAATGGATATTCAACTGATGGGAAGCAAAGGCTATGACTCTATCCTCCTACATCAAAACAGCACCCTAACCCACACGGGATGTATCGCAATAGACTGAGAAATCATTATCCTCCATGGGTAATGCTAGAATCGAGGCTGAAGTCAAAAGGGTCTTGAGCTTTTGAAAGCTCTCCTCACAATCATCAGGCCACTGGAAAGGAACATCCTTCTGAGTCAATCTGGTCAACGATGAAGAAATAGAAGCGAAATCCTTCACAAATCGGTCGTGGTTGTAGCAGTTCTATTAAGGGTTCCAATAGGCATGATAATTGCACAAATAATAATTTGAAGCACATAATTTAAAGAAGATAGGGTATTAGGGCCGACCAAGCCCAAAAGAGAAGATGTTTATGCACTTGGGTTCATTGGATCCAACGTATGCTCTGTTTTGCTCCGAATTGGGTTGACTCGATCTAAATATGTTGGTGAACCCCGTTGGGGCCCACAAACGGGTTTGAATGGGCAAAGATACAAACGGGTATGCATAATATTAGTGTAAATTCATGAATAAGACTAAGTACAATAATTAAGACTACAATGATTATTACAAAAGCCAAAAAATGAATTTACAATTTATTGGGCCTAGCCCACTTAATATTTTGTAACGGTAGACTAGCAAAACAGCCGAGATGTGAAATAAGCCCACAACAATAATGGTAATAAACCACACACTGGTAAAAGGTCCAAGTGACCAGCCCAGGCAAAAATTTACTAAATATTAAGAGGTAATATACATGATATACCACAGCTATACTACTCAGTTTTTCCCAAATTTTTTCTAAGTGTCAAGAGGTGATATACATGATATACCACTGATATGCACCTACGGAGAGCAAAACAAGCTTGCATACTTTCCATATACCTAGTGTGTATATCTATTCCCAACCAGACTCAACTGTTTGAATTACAATAATTTACCCAAGATTTTAAATTAATCCCAGAATGGGGAAAAAGCAGGAAAACCTCAGATTTACATAAGCAAGTAAGGCAACGAGTAGGAGATTTCAAACCCCAGATCAAGACAAGACAAGGTAGGGCTCAAAATATCAAGACACAAAAGTGATAGTACTACAAGCAAGAAACAAGTAGGATTCATGGAGCAAAAGGGGGGGGGGGGGGGGGGGGGGGGACAACAACAATGTGAGAGAGGGTGGAGACAGGGAAGACAATACCAAGTACAGAACATAAGAAAACAAAAATGAAACAAATGTCAAGACACAAACATTCTTGAAAGGAATTCAGCAGTCAAGTGAAGGGATTGAGCTAGTTCAGAGAATCATTTTAAAGCATTTTAAGCAAGTTAGATTAGGTTCAAACTCATTTTTAGGGCCTTTTATCAATCAACATCATATCACATAAGCAAGGTTACAGGCCAAACATTATTTCTGGACTAATTTTAGTCTAAAGTAGGATAAAGGTTCAAGTGATGCGAGTCATATTCTCAGGATTTGAAAATCTTGGCCAAAGACTCAATATAAGTCTCAGAACTGATTAAGCAAAATCACAAAGTATATTAGCTGGCCCTATAGGATACTAGGAAGGGTCTCAAATTGGTGATATAACCTCAATTCTATTCCCAAGATTACACAAAGGATCACAGATGCAAGTAGAAACTTTGATGAATCATAACAGGTGCATGAGTACTATCCTAGGCTGGAGATGAAATGGTAGGCACATCATAGTTCAACAGTTGGCAAAGAGGTACAAGCACAGGTCAAGATAAGTATAGACAGCCTTCTTTGACTAACACAACAAAGACAAGGTTCATAAGGGTATTCATAAGTCTCAGAAATGAAGTTAAAAGGGGCATGAAACCATCCTAGGTCTTAAGCAGTATCGGACAAGGTTTAGTTTCAATAAGGCAAGCAAATAAAGGACAAGAAACATATGAGGGAATCTCAGATTTTCACAAGCACATGACAAGAGAGGGAGGTGAGTCACAAAACAAGTATCATACTTAGTCCCTTAAAGTATTTTTTAGCCCTAGTTTAGACGCCTCACTTTTAGTATATTAGGTGGTCATATAAGACCAAGGGAACCAAGTGATCTGTAAGCAGTCTAAGTGTAAACAAAATGCAAGTCACAAGTGATAAACCAACATAAGCATTGAAAACAGGTAACCAATATAAGACAGGATAGTAGTATACAGGTTACAGGACAGTACCAACATGCGAAACACTCCCACACCCTGTCATCCCAGTTCTAAGTCAAGAAGAAATAACTGGCTTCTGAATACTAGTCACCCCTGTTTTAGCAATTTGCAAATCAAATACCAAATGCACATAAAGAGAAAAACAGCTAAGAGTTAACAAGCGGACCACAAACTTTTCAAACCCTTTCACCAAACAAGTGACCAAGTTACAGTCTTAACATCTACTTAGCCAAGTTAAGAAAATCATTTTTTTTCTTTTGCCTCTTTTAGACAGGCACATAAAGTTCAGGCAAAATAACACATAAGTCAATAAGTAGGTTCATGGACACAAACTCCTAAACCCCACCTTTAAACACAACTAGCTAAACAAAACAGAGAAGCCATGATTCATCCTGAAAGATTTTAACTTGATAAGCTTTTCTTTCCAAAAATAGTAGAGAAAATTCAAGACACATCATGCTAAGTGTGAACAGGAAGAGTGAGTTTTCAAGGTCACTATTTTTTTTTAAAGAGAAAATGTTTTCACTCAGAGGGTATTCAAAGCCTTTTTTAACTAGTTTGCAGATAATGAGCACATAGGCAGCACCAAGGCAAGTTCACAAATTCATCTTTTCTTTTTTATTATTAAAGACTGTCACGACAAACTTACAAGAGGCCAAACAAGGCAGGACATATACAAACATTTTAGGGGCTATTATTTATCTTAGTTTTCACCTTAAAGACTCTTTCAAGTCTTAAACTATATTTTAAGTTGTAATCTCATGAAAACTGTCACAAACAAGGGAACACAAAACTAGTTTTATTCTTGAATTAGTTTTAAAACAACATGTCAGCCTCCTATGCCTTCAAAACCGTTAAAACAAGATTCATGACATAACCGGTGATGATTTAAGACCAGGAAAATCAAGCTTTCAAGATTTAAATGACACAAACAGTCAATAAACAGTGGTCAAAACAAGATTGGCCACCTATTTCATATTTTAAAGCATTTTCTAAACTTAAAACCTCTTAAACAACACTAGAAATTCACAAGGATCACATTATAGCCAATATGATCAAATCAAACACCTTAGACTAAGACAAAATCAATGGAACAATAAACTCAGAACACAAACAAACCCCTCTATTCATGTCTAAAGCTATTCAAGACATTACATCCTTCAAATAACACTAGGATATCAATATTGAATGCTTCAAGAAAATTTTCACGTATGCTTCGCATGTTTTGACTTGTTGGCCAAGAAAAGTTTCACGTATGCTTCGCATGTTTTGAATTCGGCTTTTGCTTCCATCTTCGGTAGCTTCTAGCTCGTTTCCAAATGTCGAGTCCTGTGTATTAGTTTTTCTAAAATTTTTATTTTAATGTAGTCACACTTGAATGGAATTTTTCCATTTTGCTGACATTACAGTCATGCTCCACTATTACATCCGTGTTTTCGCAAATGTCTGTCCGTCTTCTTTCTTTTCTCCTGTAAGTGTGTGTTTTTCGTGTATTTTTAAAAGATGATCTACTCTGGATAGTAATCACGACACTTTGATCGACTTTTTTTCGTCGTTTTCAGATGTTTCCATCGTTAAATGATAACTTCTTTTGGGATCTGGGTCGGGCTATACCACATTTCTGCGAACCTACACACCCCAGTCCAGTTGTCATTTTAATAAGTTGATATGGCAATCATGCAATCCATCTTTTCTCGTGCGGGGCCATTTTTGTTTCTTACAACGTCCACTACCCTCGAAAATTTGGCATCACATCATGTTTGCATATCGTGATGGCTGTCCAAATCTGGTGCTGCATGTCCCGTTATCCGCATACGGTGACCGCGGTATACTAGGTGGTCTAACATCACTTATAATCAAAATACCCAAATGACTACTATTCACTGCAGTGCTTTCTCATATTCCTTCATGATACTCACTAACCTTGGTGTTCAGAATCACATCATTCGGTTAGAATATTCAAGTTAACTACTGCATGTTCAAGTGCAGAGCCTTTTCTAATGACTATCACTATTCTTGAACTATGATTACATTAACTTGAAGTAGACTGCGATCGCGACCGCAAATCTTGATGTAGGAATCACATTCGTATTTCAACGATCGTCGGCATCAACCTCGGAATTATGCTACCTATTTTTGGCTATATCTATGGATGACGACTCAGCCCCTTCGGTACGTAGTCGTTTAATACATATTGTCATTTTTAGGAATGAAGCTTACCTCAGTAGCAAGACTTATACTTTCCTTTAACTCAATAGGAAGAATACCCGCCCGTCGATAGGGTTCACATCTCCCAAAAGGACTAGACTCGATTGTGAATATCGGGATTCAATCTCGATATCATCGCGTCATGTTAAATTTTTAGATTTTTGGACGTCCACTCAGCCAATGTATCAAGGCAAGCCATGCGACGTCTTGGCCGGGGTCTCAATACCTTGATACAAAACCATTTTTTAATGGAGACCCAACTTTTGGTATCGTGATTATATCTTCCAGTAGTCTTTAAGTTTTTTCTTTTGTGAAAATCATTGTGTTCTGCAAAAATGAACAAACTTATCATCGTAAAGAAAACTTTACTTGGGGAGGGCTTAGTTACCTTTTCGCACACCCGTTTGTGCCGCTATTCCTTGACGCTTCTCTTTCTCTTGGCTCGTCGTCCCTACCTTGTTTAAAACATTCTAGCAAACGAGTTACTGTAAAACATCCATGCTTGTTTGTTCCTGCATTGACAGAAAAATTTGTCAGTTTCCTATATGGTCGACCGCTCTCCTCACATATGGACGTTTTTCGTTCATATCTCGGTAGGAAAGGATGCTCATTTTCGTAAAATCTTTTATTTTCTAGCAGAGATAAGAAAAGTTTTTTGCTGGTGATTTTGGAAAATATATGCATACTTTGGTACATTATATGTGTTTTCAAAAAATATTTTTTTACATACGCCTCTTTTAATGTCATGACATTGGTTACTCAAACAAGGTCTTCCGCCTCTTTCCTCCTTTGATCTTGACTTGTGAAATTTTTGAATCCCTTTTGAAATCTTTTCCCCAGTTTGTGTACGTCTTTGTACCAACTTGAGTTTCGTTATGTCGAAGGAATTTTTGAGACCCTCTCAAAAATCTTCCCCAGTGTATGTGTGTATTTATCATTTCCTAATTTCGCCGCGCTTGAGGAATTTTTGAGATCTTTCCCAAGAATTTTTCCCCAGTTTCCTTGTGGGGTTACCTTTATCTTCCTCTTGCTAAATCATTTCTAAGGTTTTCTAAGGTTTATTGGGAATTTTGTTTTGAATTGCCAAGCTCAGGAGAGCGCCTACATATCCCATTTCGGGAGTCAGGTCGAAACATAGTTCGGAATACATATCGAAATTTTTTTGTGAGATCAAACTCAAAAGAGGGCCTACGTATCCCAAATGGGAATCAGGTCATAACGTAGTTCGAAAATGCGTAATTTTGAGCGACAAAGCTTGGAAAAAGCACCTACATATCCCCTTATAAGTATAGGGAATCAAGTCCTTGCATAGTTCGTACATAATTTTGGATTTGGTTTCGTTTTTTTCTAAGAAAAAGCAAAACTACAAACAAAGGGAATACAAATAAAGAAAACCTAAACTATGGAAACTCTGAATCCTCGCAGTTGTCTTCTTCTTCACACGTAGTATCTCTTGATGGAATTTGAATTTATTGCTTTTGGCCACTCTTGACAATCCATTTCAGCAAGTAGCACAACTCCTCCTGATAGTACCTTTCGCACTATGTAAGGGCCTTGCCAATTTGGTGCGAACTTTCCGTTATATTGTTCTTGATTAGGGAATATTTGTTTGAGCACCAATTGCCCGACTTGAAAAACCCTAGTTCTTACATGCTTGTTGAAGGCACGCACCATTGTTTGTTGGTATAGTTGACCATGGCAAACGACAATTATCCTTTTTTCATCTATCAGAGCCAGTTGCTCATATCTTTTGCGGATCCATTCCACATCATCCAACTCAGCTTCTTATATTATTCGGAGTGAAGGAATTTCTACTTCGGTTGGTATCACTGCTTCAGGGCCATACACTAACATGTATGGGGTGGCCCCGGTTGAAGTTCTAGCAGTAATGTGATATCCCAACAATGCATAAGGTAGTTTTTCATGCAAGTCTTTGTAGTTATCAATCATTTTCCTGAGGATCTTCTTGATGTTTTTGTTGGCGGCTTCTACAGACCCATTCATTTACGATCGGTATGCGGTTGAATTCCGGTGAGTAATTCGGAACTGTGGACACATGTCTTTCATCAAGTGGCTATTCAGGTTGGCCCCATTGTCTGTTATGATTGATTCTGGGATGCCAAATCGACATATGATGTTGTTGCGCACAAAGTCTGTGACCACTTTCTTCGTTACTGATGAATAAGATGCTGCTTCCACTCATTTGGTGAAGTAGTCTATGGCGACCAAAATGAATCAGTGTTTGTTTGATGCAACTGGCTCAATTGGCCCTATGACATCCATGCCCCAAGCGGCGAATGGCCAAGGTGACATCATAGCATTTAGTTCTATTGGAGGAACCTTTATCAAATCTCCGTGGATTTGACATTTGTGGAATTTCTGGACAAACTTGCTACAATCATTTTCCATGGTCATCCAGTAATATCCTGTCCTTAAGATCTTCTTCGCTAGTACGAACTCGTTCATGTGAGGTCTGCAGGTTCCAACATGTACTTCCTCGATAAATTTTGTAGCTTCGACAGAGTCAACATATCTAAGCGATCCCAAATCTACAGTTATTTTGTACAGGACACTCTTGTTGAGGAAGAAACCATTTGCTAACTTCCTAATAGTCCCCTTCTGATTTAAGGTGATTCCTTCGGGATATTCTCCTTTTGCCAAGAACATTTTAATTTCAACATACCAAGGTTTTCCATCTGTCTCAGCCTCTACAAAAGCATAGTGGGCTGGCTGATCTTTGATTTCAATATTTGACAGGATCAATGTATCTACTGTCGGGATGCTGAATCATGGATACTATTGTTTCCAATGTATCGGTAGATTCAGTCTAGGCTCTTGGTATATGTTTTAACTTGACCTCTCGAAAATGATCTGCCAATCTTTGTACAAGTCCAACATACGGTATGATCTTTTCATTTTTTGTGGCCCACTCTCCTCGAACTTGATGGATTAGCAAATTTGAGTCGCCGATTACCTGAAGTTCTTTCACACCCATGTCGAGGGCTAAAGGTAGACCCAAGATACATGCCTCCTATTCAGCCATATTGTTGGTACAACTGAAACTCCACTTGGCTGCCACTGGCCAATATTGACCCGAATCTGAAACCAAGATGGCTCCGATTCCTGACTCTTTGAAGTTGACTGCTCCATCAAAGTATACTTTCCATTCTGACTGATCTTCATCTTCTTCGCCTTCAATTGTCATTATTTTTTCATTCGGGAAGTAAGTCCATAAAGGTACTGGATTGTCATCTACAGGACTTCCCGCTAGTAAGTTTTCCAGTCCTTTCCCTTTAACTGCTTTCAAGCGCGACGTACTGAATGTCAAACTCACTTAACAACATTTTCCATTTGGCCAACTTTCCTATGGGCATAGGCAGGCGAAAGATGTACCGTAGGGGATCTATTTTTTTAGATCAAATGGGTTGTGTACGCAGCCATATAATGTCTTAATTTTTGAGCTACCCAAGTCAAAGTGCAACTCGTCTTTTCCACCAAGGAATGCCTGGATTCACAGAGTGTGAACTTCTTACTGATGTAATAGATGGCTCTCTCCTTCTTTCCTGTTTCGACATTTTGTGCCAACATGCACCCAAAAGCATTCTCTAATACCGACATATATATCAACAAAGGACTTCCTGGCCTTAGCGGGACCAAAATGGGTCGATTTGACAGGTACCTTTTAATCGTGTCAAAGGCTTTTTGACAGTCCTCCGTCCATTTAGTTGGAGCATCATTCTTGAGAAGTTAGAGGATGGGATTACCGTGGACTGGGCGACGAAGCGTCCAATGTAATTCAACCTTTCTAAGAAACTCATGACCTCTTTCTTTGTTCTTGGCAGTGCTAGCTCTTGGATTGCTTTGATCTTGGTGGGATCTAACTCAATACCATGATGACTGACTACGAACCCCAGTAATTTTCCAACAGGCACTCCAAATGCGGATTTTGCAGGATTCAACCTCAAATCGTACTTACGGAGCCGATCAACGAATTTTCTTAAATGTTCGAGGTGGTCCTCACCTACCCCGGATTTGATGACGACGCCATCTACATACACCTCAATCTCTGTGTGCATCATATCATGAAAGATAGCGGTCATCACCCTCATGTAAGTAGTGTTGGCATCCTTGAGTCCAAAACGCATTACCCGGTAATGATACACTTTTCATGGTGTGATGAATGTCGTCTTTTGAGCATATTATTCATCCATCAATATCTGATGATAGCCCGCGTAAAAATACATAAAAGATTTCACTTTGTGCTTGGCGTAGTTGTTGATAAGTACGTGAATATTTGGGAGTGAGAAATTATCCTTTAGGCTAGCGCGGTTGAGATCACGGCAGTCCACACAAATCCTTATTTTCCCATCTTTCTTTGGCACCGGGACTATGTTTTCCAACCACGTCGGGTACGGTGGCACCTCAACAACCCCCGACTGAATCTGCTTTTCTACTTCTTCCTTAATCCGGATGCTGACATCGGGCTTAGGCTGCCTGATTTTCTGTTTTACCTGGGAAAATCCTTCAAGGATCCGTAACCTATGGGCAATAATATTCGTACTCAAACCCGGCATATTTGTTCTCATATTCTTCTTCGACATCTATCAACCCTTCTGGTTCAGTTCTCTCTTCTTCTTGATCGTCATTTCTTTCATCGTCATTTTCCCTTATTTCGTAACATGTCATGACATTATTTGTGCCCTCTGTATTATTACTTTAAACAAAATAACACGGTTATTAATCATGTAAAAGCAGTTTTAACTACGTATTTATATATATATATATATATATATATATATTTATATAGGTAAGTAAAAAAATTTTGTTTTATTATAAACTTTGAGGCGTTTTCATTAAAAAATTTAAAAAGTGATACAAATTGTGGTCCTGATTCGGAATGGAACATCGAGCCATTTTCGTTATTAAACAATACATAAATAGAACATGAAAAGTCGATAAGCCGGGCCTCAAAGCCGACTTTTGTCATTTTTTCTAAAAATGAGCATTCCTTCTACCGCAAAGTCCATCCACTTGTTGTCTCTCCTGGTTTGGCATGGCGAATCTCTAATGCTTCAAAGCATTCTTTAATGATGCTGTGCATTGCTTCAAAGCATTCTTCAATGATGGCTGCGCATTCTTCTTCCCAAAACAACGTCCTTAAACCTGTTACACCCCGGGAATTTTTCGTTAAAGTACACTGAGTAGACTAATGAAGGGCACAACGAATACGATGTTTCGATAAGTAAGAAATAACAATTGATGGTTCTAAATGATATTTCAAGGACATTGGAAGTAGGAGACAAAAGTTGTTAGGGAAAACAAGGTACATGTTGTGTGTCGATTTACGAGCATCGAATTAATGATAGCTTAATTATGTTTTAAAGAAGAGTTATAATGTCCCTTAGATGGTTAACGAGGTGTGAAACAAGTACCAAGAAGGTTCCATAAGGATTTGAGATCAAACGAAGTGACGAGAGCAAAATCGAAAAAGAGACATATTATACGACCAATTATACGGTCCGTATAATATTATATGGTCCGCATAATGGTCCGCAGAATTGTCACAGTGAAGGTCCCTCATTGATGGGATTATGCGGTCACTAATATGGATTGTAGAATGGTCACAGAATGAGTTGTTGATTGGGGTGATTTTACGGTCACATATACCGACCATATGAATTTATACGGATCGTATAAGTGTCCGTATAATTTTATCGGGACAAATTTTTAAGTTTTAAATAAAGGACCCCAAGTTCATTATTTTTATTTCATTTTCATTCTCCACAAATCAAGACCTCTCTAGAACCTTCCAAACTCTTCATATACAGAACTCATGAGAAATTTATGATCAACTTCATCAAACCAACAAAACTAAGTGTGAGAAACACATTAAAGTTCATCCAAGTCAAGAAATTCCATGGAAAGTGGAACTAGGGTTTTTCTCAAGTGAAGTATTTCCACTAAAAGCTCATTCCCACACTATCAAAGGTAAGTTTTATGGTATTTACATGTTATTTAGGGTGTTGAAAAGTTGAAACACTTGGATTGTGGAAGGGCATAGGAAATGAAAGTGGTAATAGTGTTATTTTTTAGTAGTAGTTTGGAAGTGAATCATGAATATTGATATGTTGTGATTGTAATTGCGTTATGAATGATGCTAAGAGCATGATACAAACATTAGATGAGAATGAATGTAATGTTGTGCTATGATCATGATTATGGATGACCTTGAGAGGAAATTGTGGGGATTGGATAATGATGAATTTGATAAATGTTATTGATAATGATATTATGATTGTTGTTATTAGCGTTTGGGAGTTGATATGTGATATGGAGAAAGTAGTATAAATAAAGGTGATGCTGCTCAATTTTCTCTAACTTAGTTCAAATACGCTTATGTTATCGAGTATCTAATATGAGTATGAACTCTCTTGAAGGTAGAAACATGAATATTGGAAGAAGAACGATAGAATAGCTAAACGAAAGAGGTATCTAAGTCTAGTCCCTTCTTTCTAAGGCATGAATCTATGGTATGATATTTCCTCCTCCTCCATGAATTTCCTACATTCCGAAAAAACTAAGAGTCTATGTTCATGAATAGCCATATGAGTTAAGAATAAGAGATATTATGAACATGATGATGATGAGCTTAAGTCCAAAGATTCTAGAGTCCACGAATATGATGTTTCTACAAAGCTAATGATGTTAACTACGATCCATTGATGTTTTTCATTGTATACACTCACTTTATATGCTAATTCCTTCAAGGTGAGGCAGAATGCTTATGAATGCCCCATAACGGAATCGGAGGTTCACGAGCTTATGTCACCCCGATAGAGTATAATTGTCTTAGATGTACATGATGCTGTCACAACGCGCCTACATGGCCGGGTAGACACCGCTAAAGCGGGCAGCGTATACACCATGTCTAGATGGCATGGGCAGACACCACTAGTGGGCTGCATGAGATTGTACCCCGGACGCGGGAGTCCTGGACGCAGGCTAATGGTTATCACACCGTACCTATATGGTCGGGCAGCTTATTCACATATGCATACATGATATGATGATGATTATGAAGTAAGTTGGCATGTATTATTTCAATTTTAAGTGTCAGTCAGTTACAGATCGCTCTTCACTCTATGTCTCCGTATTTCATTGGTATATCATTATTGTTCATGCCTTACATACTCAGTACAATATTTGTACTGACGTCCGTTTTCTTTGGACGCTGTGTTCATGCCCACAGGTAGACAGGAAGATGGTGCAGATCCATAGGAGGCATCAGCAGATTTACAGGAGCACTCCATTATTCTGGAGGTGTTATTTGATTTATTCTTTTGTGTACATATACGTATTTTGGGCATGACGGGGTCCTGTCCCGTCCATATGTCTAGTATTCTAGTAGAGGCTCGTAGATACGCATGTGTGGGTAGTATGGTCTCATAATGTTCTTGTTGTATATATATTATTTTGATAGCCAAAGGGCTTATGTATATAAAATTAATTATGTTTCCAAATGAAAAGTGGTTTTCCTATGATTTGAGTATATAATTAACGAATGTACGCTAAATGAGTATGATGAGTAATAGAATGAGTGGTGCTCGGTGGTTAGCCCCAGTTACCCGTCATGGACCCTAGTCGGGTCATGACAAAATTGGTATCAGAGCAGTTCAGTCCTAGGAAGTGTCTACGAGCCGTATCTAGTAGAGTCTTGTTTATGGCGTGTTGCGCGCCACACTAATAGACAGGAGGCTACAGGGTGTTTAGGAAAAATGACCATCTTTCATCTTATGAGATCGTGCGATAGAGCTGTGTTATAAGATTATCTCCTCCTTAATAGTGTGCTATGATCTCAGAAATGCTGCCAAAGGGAAAAGCTACAGCCCTCCAGAAAGGCAAGACTATGATGAAAAGGTGGGTAGAAAAAAAGCCGCCAATTAATGTAGAAGAGGGCGAGTCTTATAATGAGGCTCCATCTAATACTTCCTCCACCCCGCCCAATGTAGAAGAACAAGGAGGAGTTTCAGTTGCAGTTCCTCCACCGGTTACTTCGGGTCAACAAGTGACCGAGGCTATTCGTCTATTGAAGCAATTAGTTACCGCCCAGGCACAGCAGCAGAATGCGGGTCCAAATGATCGGGCAACCAGTACCAGAGACCATGATTTCATGAGTTTGAATCCTCCGGAGTTTTTCGGGTCAAAGCTAGATGAAGACCCGCAAAGTTTTATTGATGAAATGTTTAGAACGTTGAAGATTATTCATGCCTCCGAAACTGAATCTGTGGAGTTGGAATCTTATAGACTCCGAGATGTGGCGGTATTATGGTACAATAATTGGCTATCATCAAAAGAAGAGGATGCGCCTCCTCCCGTTTGGCAAGAATTTGTAGATGCCTTCATCCACCACTATTTGCCACCTGAGGTCCGCCGAGCTAGAGCGGATAGATTTTTAAATTTGAAACAAGGAAATATGAGTGCCAGGAGTATAGCCTTTAGTTCAATTCATTGGCTAGATATGCCCCGACTATGGTGGCCGATATTGGAGATAGAGTGCACAGATTTGTGAGTAGCTTAGGGCCACATTTGTTCAAGGACTGCTTGACGGCCTCGTTACAAGATGGGATGGATATTTCTCGTATTAAAGCTCGTGCCCAGAATTTAAAAGGACAACAACATCCGCAAAGGGGTGATCATGACATTGATAGAGGGTAAAGTAAGAGAGCCCAATCTATGGGGACAGGAAGCAATTATAGAGGGGGATCAAGGCAGACATATCCCAGACATTCAGGCCAGTCGGCGACTAGTGCGCCTCCACGATTTGAAGGTATGAGATTTGATCGCTCCTTTCGTTTAAGACAGGGTCAGAGTTCGATGACCTCGGATTCTCAGTTTGGGGGAGATTATAGCCAGAGGAGACCCCAGTACCGCGATGCAGCCAATGCTGTAGACTACATTCTGGACAGTGTCACCAAGGTTCAGATGCTTACTATGCCTGTGGCCAGGTTGGGCACATGATGCAAGATTGCCTATCGATGAGTGGTAGAGTTGGGGTTCAGCCCACAGGATCAGCGGCTGGTTCTTCTTCAGTGCGCTCGGTAGGACAGACTTCCCAGATTCCAGCAGGCCGAGGTAGAGGCAGAGGAGGAGCATCTACTTCAGGTGCCACTCAGTCCCGTATGTATGCTTTAGTCGGACGACAGGATCTTGAGTCCTCCCCGGATGTGGTTACAGGTACCTTATCCGTATTTTACCATGATGTGTATGCATTGATAGATCTGGGTTCTACCCTATCTTATATTACACCGTATGTTGCTGGTCCTATTGGGGTTAAACCTGAGCCAATTAAACATTTTGAGGTATCTACTCCGGTTGGTGATCCCGTGATAGCTAGAGAAGTTATAAAAATCGTGTAATTGTGATATGCGACCGCCAGACTAAAGCTGATTTAGTTGAGTTAGAGATGTTAGATTTTAATGTTATTATGGGTATGGATTAGTTGTCCTCATGTTATGCTAATGTTGACTGTCGAATGAAAGTAGTTCGATTTCAATTTCCGGGAGAGCCCGTGCTTTAATGGAAGGGTAATACAGCATCTCCAAGGGGTAGGTTTATTTCCTACCTTAAGGCAAGAGAGATGATAGCTAAGGGCTATATTTATCATTTAGTCCGAGTTCGTGATACCAAAGCAAAATCGCCAACTTTCCAATCCGTTCCGGTAGTGAACGAATTCCCGGATGTATTTCCAGATGAACTTCCAGGTCTTTCACCGAAAAGATAGATTAATTTTTCTATTGATGTGTTACCGGACACCAAACCTATTTCTATTCCTCCTTACCGAATGGCTCCAGCAGAATCGAAAGAATTAAAGGCACAGTTGAAAATTTTGCTTGAGAAGGGATTTATTAGATTCTGTTCATCACCGTGAGGAGCACCAGTCCTATTCATAACAAAGAAAGATGGTTCCTTACGGATGTGTATCGATTATAGGCAGCTGAATAAGGTGACAATAAAGAACAAATACCCTCTTCCGAGAATTGATGATTTATTTGATCAACTACAGGGTGCCAAGTGGTTTTCCAAAATAGATTGGAGGTCAGGTTATCACCAAGTGAGAGTTAAAGAAAAAGATATTCCCAAGACAGCTTTCATAAAGAGATATGGCTATTATGAATTCCGGGTGATATTGTTTGGGCTGACTAATGCTCCGGCAGTGTTCATGAATCTGATGAATAACATATTCAGGCCTCTCTTGGATCTATTCGTAATAGTATTCATTGACAATATTCTGGTATACTCTCGCACAGAATCAGAATATGCTGACCATTTACGTATTGTTCTTGGAATTCTTCGATCTCGAGAATTGTATGCAAAATTTTCAAAGTCTGAGTTTTGGTTGAATTCTGTGACATTTCTGGGTCATGTTATTTCAAATGATGGCATTCGAGTTGATAATCAGAGAATCAAAGCTGTGAAGACTTGGCCAAGGCCTATGTCGCCCACAGAAGTTCGTAGTTTTCTGGGATTGGCAGGGTACTATAGAAGGTTCGTAGAAGGATTTTCCTCTATTTCAGCCCCATTGACAAAGCTAACCCAAAAGTCAGCTAAGTTTCAGTGTAGTGATGCTTGTGAACGCAGCCTCCAAGAGTTGAAGGATAGATTGACCTCAGCCCCAGTCTTGACACTCCCAGAAGGGCCAGATGGCTATGTTGTATATTGTGATGCTTCTGGTGTTGGATTAGGATGTGTGTTAATGCAGCACGCTAAAGTCATCGCTTATGCTTCGAGGCAGCTACGGAAACATGAAAAGAACTACCCAACTCATGATCTCGAATTGGCTGCAGTTATCCACGCATTAAAGATGCGGAGACACTACTTGTATGGGGTATATGTCGATATTTATACAGATCACAAGAGTCTTCAATACATATTCAAACAGAAGGAGTTGAATCTGCGGTAGAGGCGGTGGTTAGAATTATTGAAAGATTATGATATGAGCATTTTATACCACCCCAGAAAGGCAAATGTAGTAGCTGATGCGCTTAGCCGCCGATCGATGGGTAGCCTATGTGAAGTTCCTCCGGAGAAGAAAGAAATAATTCATGAGCTCTACCAACTAGCTAATCTTGGGGTGCGTCTAATTGATTCAGGTAGTGCAAGAATTGGCATTAATAGTCCCACAATTGCGTCCTTGAATATGGAAGTGAAAGAGCATCAATATGAAGATCCTCAATTGAGCCATTACAGAGACACATTTCATGAAAAAGAAAATCCTCCATTTGAAACTTCTATGGATGGAATTCTTAGATACCGAGGCAAGCTATGTGTTCCGAATGTTACAGAATTACGCCGTTGAATTCTATAAGAAGCTCATTACTCTCGGTATTCTATTCACCCAGGTGCAACAAAGATGTATCATGATCTCAAGTTGATATATTGGTGGGATGGCATGAAGAGAGACATACCAAAATTGGTAGCTCAATGTCCAAATTGCCAGCAGGTGAAAATTGAACATCAAAAGCCAGGGGGATTATTGCAAGCAATGGAAATCCCTACTTGGAAATGGGAAGTGATCAGCATGGATTTTATTGTGGGATTACCTCGTTCCCGAAGCAAGTATGATTCTATATGGGTGAGTGCGGATAGATTGACGAAAACAACTCATTTTCTCCCAATCAGAACCACATACTCAGTAGGAGATTATGCAAGGTTGTATCTCAAAGAGATTGTGCGACTCCATGGTATTCCGATATCCATTATCACAGATAAAGGAGCGCAATTTACAGCCAAGTTCTGGAAATCCTTCCAAGAAGGTCTAGGTACTCAAGTAAAGCTTAGCACGGCATTTTATCCGCAGACTGATGGACAAGCCGAACATACTATTCAGACCTTAGTAGATATGCTACGGGCGTGTGCGCTAGATTTCGGGGGTAGTTGGGATGACCACTTACCTCTAATCGAGTTTGCATACACTAATAGCTACCATTCTAGTATCCAAATGGCTCTGTATGAAGCTTTATATGGAAGAAAATGCAGATACCCAATTGGATGGTTTGAAATAAGAGAAGTACAGCTAATAGGCCCTGAGTTGGTTCAACAAGCAGTGAAAAAAGTCAAAGTGATCCGAAAATGATTATTGACAGCCCAAAGTCGCAAAAAATCTTATGCAGACAATCACCGGCGAGACTTAGAATTTCAAGTTGATGATTAGGTATTCTTAAAGGTGTCACCAATGAAAGGTGTGATGAGATTTGGCAAGAAAGGAAAGTTAAGTCCTCGATACATTGGACCCTATAAGATTAACCGCAAGGTGGGCCAAGTAGCTTATAAGTTAGACTTGCCTCCAGAACATGAATCGGTCCATCCAGTTTTCCATGTTTCAATGCTCCACAAGTGTGTTGGAGATCCTACGAGGATTTTCCCAATAGATGATGTTCAAATGACAGAAAAGCTAGTCTCTGAAGAAGTGCCCATTGCCATATTAGACAGGCAAGTACGGAGACTTCGAAATAAGGAAGTGGCCTCAGTTAAAGTCATATGGCGAAATAACAACCGAGAAGAAATAACTTGGGAAGCAGATGAGAGTATGAAATCTAAATACCCGCATTTATTTCAGCCCCCAGAAGAGATCCACAATGAAACACCAAGACTATGAGGTATGTATGCTTTCTCTTTATGCATATGGGTCGTGTGTGGCCTAACGTATATTACTATTGTGTTGTGGCCCTGTGAGGCAATGTTATTATGGGCTGTTGTGATAGGATGGTAGAGCCATATTACAGGGGAAACTATGGCAAAATTTTCGTAGAATTCCCGAGTGCTTAACATTCGAGGACGAATGTTCCAAAAGGGGGGGAGGGGAGAATGTTACACCCCGGAAATTTTTCGTTAACGTACAGTGAGTAGACTAACGAAGGGCAAAACGTATACGATGTTTCGATAAGTAAGAAATAACAATTGATGGTTCTAAATGAGATTTCAAAGACATGGGAAGTAGGAGACAAAATTTTTTAGGGAAAACAAAGTACATGTTGTGTGTTGATTTACGAGCATCGAATTAATGATAGCTTAATGATGTTTTAGAGAAGTGTTATAATGTCCCTTAGATGGTTAACGAGGTGTGAAACAAGTACCAAGAAGGTTCCATAAGGATTTGAGATCAAACGAAGTACGAGAGCAAAATGGGAAAAGAGACAGATTATACGACAAATTATACGGTCCGTATAATAATATACGGTCTGTATAATGGTCCGCAGAATTGTCAAAGTGAAGGTCCCTCACTGATGGGATTATACGGTCACTTATACAGACCGTATAATGTGTCGTATAATGGTCACAGAATGACTTGTTGATCGGGGTGATTTTACGGTCACTTATACGGACCGCATAAATTTATACGGATCGTATAAGTGTCCGTATAATTTTATCGGGACAAATTTTTAAGTTTTAAATAAAGGACCCCAAGTTCATTATTTTCATTTCATTTTCATTCTCCACAAATCAAGACCTCTCTAGAACCTTCCAAACTCTTCATATACAAGAACTCATGAGAAATTGATGATCAACTTCATCAAACCAACAAAACTAAGTGTGAGAAACACATTAAAGTTCATCCAAGTCAAGAAATTTCATGGAAAGTGGAACTAGGGTTTTGCTCAAATGAAGTATTTCCACTAAAAGCTCATTCCCACACTATCAAAGGTAGGTTTTATGGTATTTACATGTTATTTAGGGTGTTGAAAAGCTGAAACACTTGGATTGTGGAAGGGTATAGGAAATGGGTCATGAAAGTGGTAATAGTGTCATTTTTGAGTAGTAGTTTGGAAGTGAATCATGAATATTGATATGTTGTGGTTGTAATTGCGTTATGAATGATGCTAAGAGCATGATACAAACATTACATGAGAATGAATGTAATGTTGTGCTATGATCATGATTATGGATGACCTTGAGAGGAAATTGTGGGGATTGGATAATGATGAATTTGATAAAAGTTATTGATAATGATATTATGATTGTTGTTATTAGCGTTTGGGAGTTGATATGTGATATGGAGAAAGTAGTATAAATAAAGGAGATGCTGCTCAATTTTCTCTAACTTTGTTCAAATACGCTTATGTTATCGATTATCTAATATGAGTATGAACTCTCTTAAAGGTAGAAACGTAAATATTGGAAGAACAACGATCGAACGATAGAGTAGCTAAACGAAAGAGGTATGTAAGGATAGTCCCTTCTTTCTAAGGCATGAATTTATGGTATGATATTTCCTCCTCCTCCCTGAATTTCCTACATTCCGGAAAAACTAAGAGTCTATGCTCATGAATAGCCATATGAGTTAAGAATAAGAGATATTATGAACATGATGATGATGAGCATAATTCCAAAGATTCTAGAGTCCACGAATATGATGTTTCTACAAAGTTAATGATGTTAACTACGATCCATTGATGTTGTTCATTGTATACACTCACCTTATATGCTAATTCCTTCAAGGTGAGGCAGATTGCTTATGAATGCTCTATAACGGAATCGAGGGTTCACGAGCTTATGTCACCACGATAGAGTATAATTTTCTTAAGTTCCCAGTCATGCATTATGATAATAGTATGATGAGACTATGATAAGTCTCTGAGATTTACATGATGCTATCACACCGCGCCTACATGGCTGGGCAGACACCGCTAAAGCGGGCAGGGTATACACTATGTCTAGATGGCATGGGCAGACACCACTAGTGGGAGGCATGAGATGGTACCCCAGACGCGGGAGGCCTGGACACAGGCTAATGATTATCACACCGTACCTATATGGTCGGGCAGCTTATACATATATGCATACATGATATGATGATGATTATGAAGTAAGTTAGCATGTATTATTTCAATTTTAAGTGACAGTCAGTTACATATCGCTCTTCACTCAATGTCTCTGTATTTCATTGGTATATCATTATTGTTCATGATGTCCCGTCCATATGTCTAGTATTCTAGTAGAGGCTCGTAGATACGTATGTGTGGGTAGTATGGTCTCACAATGTCCTTATTGTATATATATTATTTTGATAGTCGAAGGGCTTATGTATATAAAAGTAATTATGTTTCCAAATGAAAAATGGTTTTCCTATGATTTGAGTATATAATTAACGAATGTACGCTAAATGAGTATGATGAGTAATAGAATGAGTGGTGCTCGATGTTTAGCCCCGGGTACCCGTCATGGCCCCTAGTCGGGTCGTGACAAAACCCTCTTCTGGATCCTCATTGTTGTGACTCAACGGGCATGCTGTGAAGGACTGGTATAGGTGAGGGAATGGCTTTCTCATTTCAATGGGACCTCGTGGTCGGTATTCTGCCTCTTCTTCGTCTGCCTCGCATGACTCGTATCCAACTCCAAATCGATACTTCCCATGTTTGATACTCACCGGTTCTCTGATTCCCTGTAAGTTCTTTCCCAGACCTTTCCCGGGTTCAAAACCACACCTTATCATAGTTGTAGCAACCATTATATAGACCAGTAGCATAAGGATATCTTTATTATCTCCCTCACGAGTTACCACGGCTAGCTTAACAATGTGAAAATCAGCGCCCACTGGTTATTTCTCTATGACTCGTACAGAGTTATCTGGATAGTTGTGGACACTACCTTGGCTGTGAATCATGACTTTTTGATCATCCCATATGAACTTGAAAGACTGGTGTAACGAGGATGCCACAAGTCCAGCGGCGTGCAACCATGGTCGGCCCAACAATAGGTTATAGCTTGTCTTGATGTCTATGATGACGAACTCCACTACGAATTCCGCGGGGCCCATTTTTATGTGTAGATCTATTTCTCCCATCGGGTCGCTGGTTGCACCATCATAAGCTTTTACGTTGGTCCGACTCTGACAGATCTTGCCAATATCATACCCAAGTTGTTTCAGAGTCGTCACAGGGCATATATTCAACCCAACTCCTCCATCAATCAGTACGTGGGGAATAATTTTGTCATGGCATTTGATTGTTATATGCAGGGCTTTATTGTGGGACTTCCCTTCCTTTGGCAATTCATTATCAGAAAATGACAGCCTATGTGCACGTACAACATACCTCACAATTTCGGCCAATGTTTCACTTGTAGTGTCGGGGGGCACTTGGACTTCATCCAAAACTTTCATTAAGGCTAAGTGATATTGAGACGAACTGAGTAGTAATGACATTATTGATATCCTGGCAAGATTCTTATGCAGGTGCTCAACAATCGAATAATATTTGACTGGCATTTTCCTCTAGAAGTTTTCAGCTTCACCTTCGGTGATTGGTCTTTTCTGAGGGTTTTCGCAATGTGGTGCTTCGAGCACAAGCTCTTCTGGGGCATAACACCTTCCTGACCTAGTCATACCTTGAACCATAACGGTGATCTCTTTTTCTCTATTGACCATCATTTGGTGTGGTAGTTTGATCACAAAGGGTGCATTCTCAATTGGTCCTGAAGATTTGAGTATGAATGGATTGTTATGGATTCGAGCGACTGTTGAGGGATATTTGAGCACCAAAGGCTCTCTTTTAGCTATGGCAGATATCTCAGAATTCTTGGTCAAACGGCCTAGTACTTCTTCTTGCTCCTGTAAAGACAACGAGGCGACGTTGATCTCTAACCCTTCAATATCTGGACGAATTATCGTCGGGATCTCTTCCCATTCATCATGCCTTTCTATCATGTGAATTTGGTTTCTTCCATGCTTTGGGAGCGGATTTGTATCCACATTTGGAGGTGTTGGTTCTAGGATAAGCTCATAATTCTCAATCATATCTTGTAGTTTATGCCTTAGGTTTATGCAGTATTCGGTGGCATGGCCAACTTGGTTAGAATAGGAGGCACAAGTGAAATCTGGCCTGTACTATCGATCTGTGGGATTAGTAGGTTTTGATGGAACAGCGCTTATTCGCCCGACATCTCTTAGCTTGCCAAACAAACTTGTCCTTGATTCTGAAAGAGGAGTGAATGTTCTCATGGGCTTCCTTTGGGGTGCCTCATAGTTTGCCGACGAAAGCTAGTTCTGGAAAGTATGATTTTGTGGAGCTTGGTTATTGGGTGCTGGCATTCAATAATTTGGTCGTGGAGTTCGGTTGCTTGGTGCTGGTATTTGATAATTTCATTGTGGAGCCTGGTAGCCAGGTTGTGCGTAGCACATGGACATGGGCTATATTAGGGTGAGGTGTTTGTATAGTTGGTTGGTGGAGCTAATTTGTAATTATCTCAATTTTTGTGGGTCGTCTCTTTTCCTTGGCTTTTCGAGCTAGTAGTTCTAGAAACATAAGTTATATCTTCTCTTTTCTTTTTGCCACCTGAGGCAGATGCACGTGCTCTATTTAGTACAATTACAATCCTCTTGAGGCCATCTTCGATATCTTCCCCGATAGCGACTAAATCTGCAAAGGAACTCCCTTTCATTGTAATCATTTTGTCAAAGCAATAAGCTTCTTGGTACCGTGTGAATGCAGTTACCAGCTCAGCTTCGGTTATAGGGGTTGTACCCGTGCTGCTTCATCTCTCCAGCGACTAGCATACTCTCGGTAGGTTTCAGTCGATTTCTGACGAATTTTCTCCAATGAGAAGTGATCAAGCATATTTTCCACATAGAAGTGGAATCTTTCCATGAATGAGCTTTCCATCTCTTCCCATGTCTTCCCTCGGCTAATATCTTGAAAGATAAACCATTCCATAGCTTTTCCTGATAGGCTTCGACTAAACAACCTCATAAGCAGAGCTTCATTTCTGCCATTTCCAACAAACTGGTCGCAGTAAGCCCTTAAGTGGGCTCTGGGATTGCCCGACCCATTAAAGTGATCAAATTTGGGAATTTTGAAGCATTCAAGTAGACCCAGGTCTGAATGTATGCACAAGTCAGAGTATCTCAACCCCTCTTTCTTCTTAGAGTCATGTTCCAGTTCAGCAATCTTCTTCCCCATCTCTTTCTCGATCTTGTCTATTCCTGCTTCAAAGATGATTTCCATGTTCTCCAGTTCTAGCGAAGAGTTAATATGGGTGACATGGTCTTGAAAAGTGACATCTGGTTGCTCGGGGTGAATCACAGGAACTCCTGTCGCCCGAGAGGCTTGATAAGCATTTGCGTTTGTAACGTGAGCACGAGTTTGAAAAGCCGGGGTTTGGTGGGATGAATTCCCCACATGGGTGGTATTTCTGTGTAGCAGAGTTATAAAGGTATCCCCAGTCTGGATTTTAGGGAAGTGGTCAGGAATTGGTAAATCCAAATTTGGGAAAGTGGGTGGAGGTCTCCTAACCTCAGCATTAGTAGCATTTTCCTTCTCGGCCCTCAGGCGGTCCACTTCTTCTCTGGCTTCAGCCAATTGTCTCATCAACAGACTGACAGCCTCTTCTAAAGGCATTCCAGCTATGTCAGTTATTGGGGTACCTTCGACTAAACCATTTCTGTTTGGTAGCTGAGTTTAAGACATGTTTTCTTCTTGAGGGTTTAAGGACACTGCGACAGCTTTTGATCGAGTAAATGATGCCAGCGAATCGAACCCTATCTATAAGGGAAAACAACTCAAAAGCTCCCAAGTTAGCGTTAGGTTTCAGCACGAAACACAAAATATGACGTTGTTTGTAGTTTATAGCACATAGAATCATATATTTTATTTCAACTTCTTGATTGATTCACATTCCAAGGGTATCGATTTTCGGTGAGTAGTCTGTATGGTTGATTTTCTTCTACCCATCCTATACTAAGGGAAATTTAGATTTTTATTATAAAAGAACCGAGTCTTAAATAGACTGCCTATGTATCCCACCAAAGGGAAATCATGTCCATCCGTATTTCAAGCATATACAAAAAAAGTTTTTCCTAAGCTACTCGAAACTTAGTTTTTCTACCCTGACCAGGACTTAAATAGGCTTCCCACATATCCCCAGCGGGACATCAGGTCGGTGTGGTTCCGTTTACGCAAAAAGGGAAAGAGATACTCTATCTTATTGAAAGGAGTAAAGGGATACTTATGTTTTTCTACCCAACCATACTAAGTAGATCTTCATTATCTTCTTATCTTCATCTTTTATCCTCGACCTCCCGCGACAATCCAAACATGACCTTCATTCACGAGGCCCTCCAGCTCAAGCTTGAAATTCACATACTCTTAAATGTCGTGGCCGGGGCGGCCATAGTGATACACACAAACCCTTTCTTTCGGGGATCCTGGGTGATCCTGGTAGGTTTGTGGCACTGCCCTTATCTTCTTCATGCTACATAGTAGGGAGTGAATCCTACCATATGACTCCTCAAATTTGGAAAAGTCATTTCTCTATAACCTAACATTTGATATCCTTTCTGAATGATTTCTTCCTTGGTCATGAGTCGGGAGAGAGTGGGGTCCCCACAGTTGGCTAATTCTCCCTTGGTCAATCCATTGGATAAGCTTTCTCTCCAATGCTCCACACTCGTTGGCGGTATGACCTGATTGACCTCGGTGATAGAGACACTCTCTGTAACCCACAGAAAGAGCGCATGGTGGAAACAGATTTGGGCTTTGTGCATATACTCTAACGCTTCCCAAAGTCTCCAAGACCTCTTGTTTTGATAGCTTTACTGGTGTACCCCAATTGTGTGATCTCGTACCCTTAAGAACACTTGTTCATAAAACAGGAGGCTCTTCGAGTTGAGACTCGCGCGGGTCTACATAGACTGTCAGATTGGGGATAAGTAGTCCATCGTCTCCATATAGTATGGGGTCAAGCCCTTCTTATTGATTGAACGAGACATAACTCCCGAGTGGAGCTTCTGGTGCCTTTCCCTTTTTTACCCGATTGGTAGGGTGTTGCTTTGTTAGTTCCTCAACATAATCCAGAAGAGTTTCTGCTTCCCTCATTTTCTCATTGGCTGCCTTTGGGGTTTGTACAGCCTCTTTCATTCTAGCAATGGCTAGGGACATTCTATCATCCCATTGTTGGTTTTTATTACTTGTTGCTTCCGCCCTCTTCGTCACTGATTAGGTTGACGTAAGGCGAAGTTTCACTTATGCTATCTGGAGTCTCCATTTTCTATTAGCAAATCAACCCTTTAAAAGTGGAGCTAAGTTTGTTTTGATGGTTATTTTCTTTGGTTTTTCTTTTGGGTAGTGGCCGGAATGTGAACTAATCAAAAGTTTTAACAAATTATATGATTTTCACATAAAACAGTTATATCAAGTAAGCATTTAGATAATATATAATTCGCTTTCTTATACCTCGTTGCTCTGAGGCTACTAGCGTATGGAGCGAAATTGTGTCATATATAAAACAAATGTATTGTTCCCTAAGATAAAATCCCCAGTGCCTTTCATTAATGATATTTTCCCAAGTGGGATTACAAGGCTTTCTAGAGTAAATGCAATAATAAAAAAAAGTCCACCCCACACACAGAAATCTACTCTCTATCATCTCGTGCCTTCTTGGCCCTTCTAAGGGCAGTCTGAATGGCTACATGGGCTGGCATCAATGCTGTCCCAGTCCATTGACCCCTCTGATCATCGGACAATGACGTCCCTGTATCCATGGCTTCCTTGACAAAAGTGTCAAGCTATTCCAAGCGTTTCAATGAGGCATTTGCCTCGTTTGTCAAACTCTCAATTATCTTTTGATCATATTCTATCTTTGCATGATAATCCATTTCTCTTCCTTCTATTTGTCGTTTCATTCTTCTAACTTGGATTGCATTCACGGCTTCCCTATCCTTGGGAAATTTGTACAGATATGGTCCTGGAGTGGCAGTATTAGCTGACTCAGCTCTAAGCCACTCGTAGTAATTTTTATCATGACTTGGATTGTTTGGATCCTTATCCAACTCATTTTCCCTTATCACATTCTTCCAATCTTTCTTAGCTTCTTTTATACCTTCGATACGACCTTTTTCATAATCTCAGGCAAACTCTCCCATATTTCCCACATTTGGAATAACATGTCTCATACCAAACTGTCGAAGAACTCTCAATGGTGTGTAGGGTCTGATTCCCTTAATGCCCATAAGTGGTAAATATGGATGTCTACGGCTCTTAATACAAATAGTCTTAGAGTAAAAATCAAGTACCCTCCACCTGATATGTTTTTCTCTCAGTCTGGAAAAGATGTGAGCCCATCCTTTTTTATCCTGAACCCTACAAGGCATAGCAGCGACTCCCAAATCATCCTCTCTCAGGGCCGGATATTATGGGTAGGTAAGCCACTCCTATCCATATGCTTAAGCATCTACCATTGGACTAAGAGCTTGCAACCTTGGAAGTAGAAATAAGGGTCGCGACATTTTCCCAAAGCTCGATATATGTCCGATAAGATAATGGGGACGATGTCAAAAATATTTGGTAAGCCCATTTGTTGAGACTCCCCTAAGAATAGCATGGGCAACAAAGATAACTCGGGTATCAATAGCTAGAGAGGCATTTCGAGGAAATACCATAGTTCCCAATAGGCAAGTGATAAAGGCTAGTGTTTGATTAGCTTCCCAGGATTGGGGTGAGGAAAACTCAAGGATGTGGTTCTCGTACCCCTGTTTGGATGAATACCTCCTATATAACTATCTAAAGGATATTGTGGGTCCCTGTGCCCAATCGGCGTTGTTGACAATAAACATGTCTTTGATTTATTTTGGGGCAGGTTTGTAAGGGAAAAGGATATTTTTGACTAATTTCTTTTTGGATCTGATAGAACTTCCTACACTTTCCAGGACATCTCTAATTTCTTCTAGAGTGGGAGTCATCTCTATCTCTCCTGTCACGACCCAACTAGAGGGCCATGACGGGCACCCGGAGCTAACCCAACGAGCACTTCTGAACATACGTCTCATAATCATTTCTGGGTGAACCATAAAGATAGCTCATGGATATCATAATCTGTAAGGACATATAACACAACATAACGGCACATCTCTATACAATCTTCAACAATTATACCCATCATCACCAGCCGACAAGGCTATTAAAATGTTATAAAACGATATGAGCCAATAGGGTTATGAAATGTCAAATTGAACACACATGTCTACGAGCCTCTATATAGAATGCAAGTAACCATAAAGACCAATACCAATAGACTGCAGCTCCGAAGTAAGTGGAGTGCTCCTGAGACTCCGCTGATAAAACCCCTACTGATCTGATCTGTCTCCCTGCCTACCTGCGGGCATGAGCACAGCGTCCACAAGAAATGACGTCCGTACCAATAGTGTACTGAGTATGTAAGGCATGAATAACAACATAACAAGAAATATGGAACATAACATGAGATAAGGATAGCCTGTACATCTGATTGCCTCGTAAGGTGGATATCATGCATGCTTAGCTTTTTAAATAAAACACTTTTCAGACAAATAAAACACAATATCATCATTAGCCCGCGTCCGGGCCTCCCACGTCCGGGGTAACCATCGCACGCCGCCCACTAGTGGTGCTGCCCGGCCATATAGGCACTGTGCAATCATCGTTATCCATACCCGCCCACCGTAGTGGTGCTGCCCATCCATATAGGCACAGTGTGAGAAAATACGTACATATATATAAAGCATGCATGAGAGGCCAATTAAAAGCCACAACTCTATCGGAGTGGCGTAAGGTCGATAACCTTCGATTTATATTATCGAGCAATCATCATCGCTATATCTCGCCTTGCAGGAACAATTATCATAAGGTAAGGTTAACAACAATGAATAGAATCAAGAAATTCATGAAATACACTCAATAATATCATAATAGCATCAAGACTGTAAACATTGGAATCTCTGGAAATGGGATCATCATCATCATCATTATCATCATAGGAAACATCTATCTTTAACAATAGAAGAACTTTGAGAATCATGAACTTATAACTTTTTGGGACTAAGGATATTATGGAAAGCATGTATGGGTTCATAAGAAAAGAATCATGCCTTTAGAAAGAAAGGGACTAGCCTTAAAATACATTTTTGGTCTCCTATTACTTAACTCTTATCCTTCCAAGCTCGTAAATCTACATTCAAGAGAATTCATACTACTGTTAGGCTTATCGTAATATGCTTATATTAAGTTTTCAAATTAAACCCCTTTAGAATCTGCCAAAATTCGGGCAGCATCTCCCTTGTTTATATCCCTAGCCCGAAATCACTATACCAACAACCAACACAACAACAACAACAATAACACTAACACCAACAACATCATCATTAATACCAAAATATTCCATAAAACATCCCACACGATATTTATCAACATACAATAACAATATACACTTCCTTTCTTCCCAATGAACGAGCATAATCTCATCAACACACCAACAACAGGAGATACCATCCATATACATGGAAATTATCCCAAAAACACAGCCACAACAAGCTCAAAATAGTCTATAAACTCAACAACTACAACACACCACTTTATGACCATTCCTCCATAACTATTTTCACTTTTAAGACTTGCAAGATCTTCAAATCAACTCGACATAAGAGATAAGATGAAGAACATACCTTATACTTGAAGAACTTTAGCCACACCAACTTTCTTCAAGACCAAACTCACCACAACATCAAGTAGAAACAAGAACAATCACTTTTCATGAACTAGTATCGTGTAATCTTGTTGAATTCTTGATTTAAGGGGTTATAAGTGTTTAACAGAAGTCTATGGATATGTCTAGAACTCAAAACAAGTGTAAATGATGAAAAAAGGGGAATAATAGGGTATTTATACCCTTTGAAATTCGGTTCCACCGATTTTCCAAGTGGGGCCCGCGGAGCCATTTGGCAACTTATATTAAAATGCTCATATCTCCCAGCTCCGATGTCGTATCAACGAACGATTTGTTGAGTTGGAAACTACACTTGACGAACTTCATTTTAGGCTCTTGAAACACCTCAAAACTTCTAATATACTAGGAGATATACTTCTCTAAATTTGATCCAAAATTTCTGTCCAAAATTTTGTCAAATTTTCGACAAACTTATTTTCTTCGATTTGCTTGGTCCTGGAATCTTCCAAAAATTTCTATACATGATATTTATCATTAATTATACTTGATAGGGATCATGTCCTTTGGTTCTAAGGTTGTACTTCCCGGTTACGACTTACGAGATCATAATTTATCCTTTACTTCATTGTTACATACTTCCCATGGCTTGTACCTTTCAAAACTTTACGGGACATCTCCGATACTGCATTAATACGGTGAAATATATGGCGTTATCATGCTTTGAAAGTGCGAGGTGTAACATCCTTCCCCCTTTAGAAACATTCACCCTCGAATGTTTTAGCTTGCGAGCTTATGATGCTATAATTAATTTCTTTAAATGGTTGTCCTCCTTTAGTTCCTGATCTCCATGCTCTTATACTATGGGCTTATTAGTCTTTTTCATATTTTTACAATTCTTTGTCGAACTCTTTGATTAGTTCCACATCCTCATGTTCTATGTATGTACCTAGTGGTCAACTAATAGCTAGTTATCATCCTGGGACCTGTGGCCATTAAGGTGGTATTAACTCATGATTGCTACGACTCCTCGCCGATCTGTGAGTACTCTTAATGGTTGTACTTTTTTGCCTTGCTCCTTATTTCTCTACTAGTGGACAAACTCTTTTGTTCAGATATGACCCTTTTCTTGCTTGTTTCTCTGGTGCTATTTTAGATGATCCTTTTTTTTGTACTATTCGACCTTATATACATACCATATCATCCCCTTTTAATTCCTTACAATATCATCATATTCATATTTGAACTTTTCCTCCAATTTCCTTTTCTCAATTTTAACATAATTACAAAATAAACTCAAGAATATGGAGCTAACATAAAATCCTACTTAATCATAATTTCCTTTCAATATGAGTATATTTCCCTCCTTAAGTCCTTAGCTCTCTTATACCGGTGACTAATAGAGACTTAAAATAACCTCCATTCTTCTTCAGCTCCTTATCATCGTCCTTGCACCATTCTGTTGGCCATTTCATCTTAGAAGTAAATTGTTCTTCCCCCCTTTTAAAGAATGTCCATATATACCAGTAACCTTTGAGTATTAACCGTCTTTGATAGTCATCTAGCCGACCTTAGCGATCCTTCAACTCCTCTATTCCATAAAATGCCGGAGTTCTTTTCATCGCATGGTTTAACTTATTTCTTTTTTTTTCGCTAGTTGAGTTCTTGTATCAAATCAAATTGCTTATACATAACGGATACAATTCAGATGCCATCTTTATTGACTTTGCACTTCTACCTTTCATGACTAGTAGTCCCCTAGGCTAATGAATTAATGGGGACATCAGAATTCATTAGGCCCTTATGGAGTGTCTGACTATACCACGCTCCTTTAGCCCTAGTCTTCCTCCACAACCACCTTCTTAATATCCTTGAGATTCTCCTTGCTTTAGGTTTATAATTCCGATTTATGTCTATACTATACCGTTAAAAGTTGTTATCCCACACCATCCATTCCCACGACTCGTCCTTTCATTAGCTCAGCTCATTTTGTCCCGTAATTCTTTTTAACTACTTGTTTGCATCACAACTATGCATCATCGTCCTTCTAGTGTCCTATCATTTCTTGTTCTTATCATGAAATCCTCATAAAGTACCACCTTTCCTTTCTTCTTTCGTCGAGTCTTCATCTTTCTTTATGGTACTACAACTTGTACACATATTTATATATCTCGAATTTTCTCGGTTTCTTCATGATCGCATCTTTGCGTCTTTCACACAATCATTTTCTTATAATTTCAATTTGTTTTCCTTTGGGAAAGACTACTGACTCATTAACCTTCTGCTTGTTGTCGACAGCCACATAATTCCCTTTAACCATTTTGTTGACACCTCCTCCTTCCTTAGTCCTCATAGTTTCTTTTTTTTCCTTTTACTCTTAAAAGCCTGTTTCCATTAGTCATTCTTTACTCTTAGCTTAGGAGACTTTGGAGTGTTTCGTTACGAGTGTGAATCCCTTTTGACACCTAAAATCTCTTCTTGGGGTACTTTCTTCCCTTAAATAGGTGTACCAATCATGGGTTCACATCTATTCTCTTGGTTAAATCTCAGGAGTTTAAAATTTCCTCGTTGCTCTCATAAGACCTGTTAATTTCTTCTCAAGGATGCACCTTTTTCCATTATTTACAACCTTCTTGGTTCTAGTTATGAAGATGTATATGTTGGTTCCGGGGTCCTCACGTTCATCTTTTGTCACGTACAACATTACTCTATATCCCGTTGATTTATTTAAATGTGATACTATTGTCTGCTTTCCTGCTTTCATCCAAACCTTATCCTCAAATAGATTACCTGATACTCAATGTGTATACAATTTCCTTGTCCAAGGTTCTCTCCCCTTCATGATATCATAAACTTCTTTTTCACAATGCGCATGCTTACATATTTGGTCGCGTTATCGCTATCTGACATTAATTCCCAAAAAAAAACCCAATCATAATTCTCTCTGTAGCGCTTGCAACCTCAATTTTGACATACACCACAATCAATACTTTTAACATGTCATAATACCAATCATAAGGGTATACATAATGCTCGATGTAGCCACTCCTGACTTATCTTTTTATCGCCTTTCAACACCTTTTCTTGCGAGATATCCCGTTGCCATTTGATTTTGTCCTGAATCTGTGGCTTTAATGCATCTCCCCTTTATTTTTGCCCAGCTAGCCAGACTCATACCTCGCGATCATTTTGAAATTCTAATTGTAAAGCTCATATGCTCCTAATTTCCCTCGGGCTATTCTGGTTTCTCATATTTTTTTTTTCATATGTCTAAATCTGTAGGTCTTCCTAGCATATCTTTCTACGTCCTAACTGTAAATCCTGGCGATATAACTTTACTTAAAAATCTTTACTCATACCTGTACCCTATCTATTTGTCTAAGATAATCAACCTCGCATCCTTTACTTTCCTGTAGCAACAGAATTGATCCTTGCGATATTTTATCTTCAATTTTACACCTACTCTCTTCTCTCCTTACACATAAACCGACATTGCACCTAATTTCTCTATCACAAAATAACCTTCACAACACCTGTCTGAAAAAATTGAGGTGAACCCTTCTTATAAGGATTAGCTAGAAATTCACCACATATTCCTAAAGTTTGATACAATCTCTACTTCCTTCGTCAGCCAAGCAGCATCACATTTAGAAGTTATATAAGCAATCTAGAAGACAATCATAATTACAATCCGACTTACCTAACCATCTTTCAATCTTGAGTTCAAGGTCGTCATTAATACCCGAAGTAACTCGGCCTTAATAATTCTCAGAATAGTACCAACTATCAAATTCTCAAAATCCCCTTGAAGTCAAATGACTGGTGACTTCTAAATCCCAATGTAAACTCACATCATATAGGAAAGCCCGATAAAACGAGTTTGTGTGCCTGCCATCAATCCGTCCTGATCTTACGTATTTATAGATAAATTTCTAGAGTAAAACTTTCCCCTTCTCGTTAACTTCCTTTCCCATATCAATATCTTTTCGTTATCTCGTACTCACCAATCTATGAATTGTAATACTGCATTTGAATTCTTAGTGTCAACTTTCCCTATATCTTCAATAAATCTCAATTCTCCAAAATTTCAAACGCAACTCATTTTAGTTCCTTTAATTTATAATCATTTTTCGCCTCTAGGATTCTTCCCGAAAATTAAATTAAAATCATTCTAAAACTTTTCTTTGAAAGCGTCTCATAATGGTTCATTCAATCCAGACTTACCAAACATCCAATTGTCACATTTTCCCTTCATTCTTTCTCTATAGCATAGACATTCAACCAATTCAATTTGAAAAATTTCGGCAGAGTTTCCTCTATATTTCTTACTGCCTCATTCCTGCACACAACCTATAAAACACATCCAATGTCTCACAGGGCAATCATCGTTACCCGTAGCATCTAGCTCAAGTTCTTATATCAAAATCTATCGATATCAGTAAGGCAGGAAACATACCTTTCGGAGTATCAGCTTCAATTCTCATCAATTACCTCATAGCGAAATAATCAACTGCTTATCCACAATCAAAACATTTAGGATTAGAATCAGGGACATCAAATCCTATAATTTAGCTTTACGGCACGATCTAAGATGAGAAGGAAAGATCAATAGTTCCTAAATGCCCTGCAGCCTCTTGTTTATAAGTATGGCGCGTTTCTCACCCATAAACAAGACTCTACTGGACACGGCTCCTAGACACACCCTAATACAAACTGCTCTGATACCACTTTGTCACGACCCAACTAGAGGACCATGACGGGCACCCAGAGCTAACCCACCGAGCACCTCTAAACATACGTCTCATAATCATTTCTGGGTGGACCATAAATATAGCTCATGGATATCATAATCTGTAAGGACATATATCACAACATAACAACACATCTCTATATAATCTTCAACAATTATGCCCATCATCACCAGCCGACAAGCCTATTAAAATGTTATACAATGATATGAACCGATAGGGTTATAAAACGTCTAACTGTACACACATGTCTACGAGCCTCTACATAGAATACAAATTGTCACACCCTCATCTTGATAGGGCATGATGGGCACTCGACTCTCATCAGAGTCGAGCGAACCCTTAAACGTTCGCTTTACCAAAACCTGCCATTTCAAAAACTTTCAAAAACATGGAACTTTTCCAAATAAAGATCATTGTCTTTATACAGATTATGAAAACTTTCAATTAATTACGTACTTCTAAAAATACATACTCTTTTAACATCTATAAATGATTCGCACTTCTCAACGCCCTATCCACAGGACACTCTCTGCAAAGTCTCTAACATATACAAAATACCATGACATAAGTACTTTGACCCAGCAACACTCCGAACTGAGATGGAGCTCGCCAATCCCGCTAGAACACCTTTAACAAAGTCTTCTACTCATCTGGGTATACCTGCGTGGCATGAAACGCTGCCCCCGAAGAAAGGGGGTCAGTACGGAATATGTACTGAGTATGTAAAGCAGTAACAAATCATAACCATAGCTTAATTTAGGAGAGAAGAAATCACAATCAAACTCAATACCTGTAGCCTTCCCTAGAAAAAGCATAAATGTATACACGAGGTCTCAAAACGATCCTTAAGTAAATAATGCAAACAAACACACAATCTTCAAGCAAATGATGCAATCTAACACACGTGTCGCTTCCGACATGCTAACCAAATAGTCCCTTCGGACGACCGCTTCCGGCGTAGCAATTATGGCCCCTTCGGGCAGCCGCTTCCGGCATAATAATGATAATGGCCCCTTTGGGCAGCCGCTTCCGGCTTAATAATGATAATGGTCCCTTCGGGCAGCCGCTTCCGGGTTAATAATAATGATGGCCCCTTCGAGCATGCCGCTTCCGGCATAATAATGATAATGATGATGTCGCGCATGTATGTAAATATGCAAATGCATGAAAATCTTTGAAAACCATCGAAAGACTCCCTTCGGAGCAGCTTTAGTTTCAAACGGGAACTTCTTCCCTTTCCCTTAGTCACGTCATGAAATCATCCAATAGCTTAGGCTCGAAATTCTCGCACCCCCTTCGGAGTGGTTTTGAAAATCTAACTTTATGTTTCCTTTAGTATAAAACTGATTTTTTTTCTCGAAATTATTAGTAAAACCATATGCACAACTCAATTGGCATAACATAAACTGAGGCCATATGTTATATAGCACGCTCAGACATAAGCTGAGGCCATAGCACACTCAGGGATCAGCTGAGGCCATAGCACACCCGGACTTAAGCCAAGGCCATATGTGATATAGCACGCTCAGTCACGTCATGAAATCATTTAGAAAAAAACTATTATGGACATCATGTATGAAATCAAACCCTTTTCATTTGTCTCCTTCGAGACTCACAAATTTAAATGTAAAATGCATAGGTAAGAGAAAGACCTTATGAATGTCCCCTTCGGGATTTAGACGGCATTATGAAGTCGCACAACTTGAGGATGCCCCTTCGGGCTTAAGAGGTCAAAGAACTCAGGATATCCCACATCTAGGAATGGATTCATTATGGATATCGTACGCTACGTTTCCAAAACAATCCGAGTAAGCATATGAAAGTTAGGAACGTTATTCATTATAGAAACCTCTACGAACATTTCCAAAACAATCCGAGACCATCCACGAAAGTTAGGGACATTACTACTTACAAAACTCTTTTAAAAGAAAACAAGAACTCTTTATGCTTTGCTCGTTATTCAATCATATGATAATCTCGACTATACTAAGCATACTCACATCAAGGAGTGAATAAGAATCATTAACAAGCTCGGAATCAAGAATAGAGTTACCCCAAGATAAGTATCACAACTTACTTAGCTCTAGGACATGTCAAAAGAAAGAAAAGGTAAGCTTTACATACCTGTCCCACGTCCAATTAGCCACGGTTATTCGTCCAAACTTGCTAGTCTACATTCAAGAGAATTGACATAATCATTAGACTCATCAACATATGCTTGTCTCAGTCCTTCAAATGAATTCATTTATATTCTGCCCAAATTTCGGCAGCATTTCCCCTGTAAATACACCATCCCCGAGAATCTAACTCGGCCAATTTATCAACAACAAATCCGAGAATTCAACTCGGAAAAATTATCAACAACAATACCAACAATCATATCTCCAACTTCAACAATTATTTCAAATGCATTCTAACACTAGCAATCCTTTTTACACAATTCGACGACATTCCTTTTATATTCAATTCAACCACACATAGTCAAGCTAACATCAATGATTTCACATTCAAGTATTAATCCGGAATCATTCTAACATGATTCAAGAACACTTCAAACAATCCACATAATATTCCAAACAACCCAATCAACATACTACTTCACCCGAAACCTTCCAAATTCAACAAGAACAATAACAACCTATTTCCTTCTTTCAAATTCATCAACTACACCAACAATCCACATTAGAAACTTCATTCTCATAATTACAAGAAATCATACTAAAATCACATTAACTTCTACAACACCCACAAACAATTTCAATGCCAACTTGAACCATTAAATCTTCATTTGCATCATAGAATCCATAACAACAACAATTAAAGACACTAAATAAAATTAGTTCATCACTTCTTACCAACACACCTCTATTTGGCCACCCACATAACATCCATATTTCATGAATTTCATCCACTTTTACGTACTACAACATACATAATCATCCATAACATATAAGAAGAGGATTAATCCTTACCTTTTTCCTTTGACTTCTCACTTAGCTAGGATTTGTAGCTTGCAATAATGAATACTTTACTTGCTCCGATGACTACTTCACTTTGCTAGGGACCCTCCAATTAGTAGAAATACTAGGAGAAAATATTTCTTTGGTTAAGATTTTTGGGTCTCTTCTTCTCCTTTGCCATGGCCGAATGGCCCCTTTGTTTTTTGTCTCTCCAACTTTCTTGAGTCTTCTAAGGGATAAGAGATGATAAAATGAGTTCCATAAGTCATCTTTTGGACTATTTATTTAGCTTCCATGTGGGCTTTAGCCCACCCAACTTGGACGGCCCACTTGGCCTTTTCAAGACCATTATATATTTTTTTTTTTTGGAATCCATGAAAAATTATTTCTCAGATTTCAAAATTTACCCTTAGCATTCCTCCATATTTTCTATGAGCCATCTTGCGAATTTCCCTTTTTGCCCCTAGCCTTTCCTAATATTTCCACATCAAAATTTTCATAAGCAACTTGTGTGCTAACAAGGTCAAAATATAGCCTTGTCCTTCAATTCCCGCAATTATCTTGAATTATCCAAATGTGCAAAAATATGGGATATAACAAAAATGACCATGAAGACCAATACCAATAGACTACAGCTCCGAAGTAAGTGGAGTGCTCCTGAGACTCCGCTGATAAAGCACCTACGGATCTGATCCGTCTCCTTGCCTACCTGCGGGCATGAGCGCAGCGTCCACAAGAAAGGACGTCTATAGGAATAGTGTACTGAGTAATGAAGGCATGAATAACAGCATTACAATAAATATGGAACATAACATGAGATAAAGATAACCTATACATCTGATTGCCTCGAAAGGAGGATATCATGCATGCTTAGCTTTTTAAAGAAAACACTTTTCATGCATATCAAACATAATATCATCATTATCCCGCATCCGGGGTAACCATCGTACGTCGCCCACTAGTGGTGCTACCTGGCCATATAGGCACGGTGTTATCATCGTTATCCATAGCGGCCCACCGTAGTGTTGCTTCCCGACCATATAGGCACGGTGTGAGAAAATACTTACATATATATAAAGCAGGCATGAGAGCCCAATTAAAAGCCACAACTCTATCTGAGTGGCGTAAGGTCGATACTCTCCGATTTATATTATGGAGCAATAATCATCACAATATCTCGCCTTGAAGGAACAATTATCATAAGGTGAGATCAACAACAATGAATAGAATCAGGAAATTCATGAAATACACTCAATAATCTCATAATAGCATCAAGACTGTAAATTTTGGATTCTCTGGAAATTGGATCATCATCATCATCATCATTATCATCATAAGAAAGATCTATCTTTAGCAATAGAAGACCATCTAGCTTTTTGGGACTAAGGATATTATGGAAAACATGTATGGATTCATAAGAAAAGAATCATGCCTTTAGAAAGAAAGGGACTAGCCTTAACATAACCTTTTGGTCTCCTATTACTTAACGCTTATCCTTCCAAGCTCGTAAATGTTATATCCCGTATTTTTGTACGTCAGATTATTTGCTGAGGTGGGACCCACACATTGATATTTTTTTTGGGACATCTAAAAAATATTCATATGAATCACATATGAGAAGTTAAACACGACTCAAGAAGGACCCTTGGGTCAAATCAAAGTGGAAGTCCTCCAAACGAATATTTTTAAGAAAACGTTTTCGGGTGATCTGACTTCAAGGGGCAAAAACGGTATTATAAGTTTGGAATTTGGAAGCGTACCAAGATATAGAAGTTGTAGATAATTGAATTAGCTTTCCAACCATAGGTCGTGGGTCCCCAGGTGACGTCGGTACAAGGAGATATGAACGTTTTAAGGTCGAAAGGTCAGTGGGCTAGGCCCAACTCGGGACCAACCGGGTTGGCCCAAAAAAATCAAAAAAATAATAATAAGGCCCAAATTTGTGAGGGATGGCCGGCCAACATGGCCCAAGCCCATGATTTTATTAATTATCCACGTGATAATTAATATAAAGGATCAATTAATGAGTCATATCTCATTAGAAACTTCAAGAACACTTGAGAAAAAGGAAAGAAGGAGAAATCTCAAAGGCCATTTCGGCCAAGTGCAAAAATTGACAAGAAAATTGACAAAAATTTCTTCAAAATTATTTTCTACCAATTAAAGGATTCCTAGCAAGGTGGAGTGGTCTTTGGAGCAAGAAAAATTCATATTCTAGCAAGTTGCAAGACTTAGCTAAGTGAAAGATCAAGGAAGAAGGTAAGAACTTATTCTTTACATGTTATGGATATTTTTGCATGTTGTAGTGTGCAAAAGTGAGTGAAATTCATGAATAGCAAGAATATAGTTGTGTGGCGGTGAGTTGTATATCACATGTATAGCCGTGTATATTTGGTGAATCATGAATGCATGGTGAGCATGTTTTATTTAGTATGTTGGTTGTTGTGTTGTGGATTTTATATTGCAAACAAAAGCCTAATGAGCTTAGTGAAGTATTAGTAGTTGGAGGCTTGTCTTGGAAGATTATGTAAATTGAATATTATGTTCTTACATGTATGGAAGATAATGATATTAGTATGGTGTTGTTGGAATATATATTATAAAGTTGTTATTGTTTTCATTGGAGTTGGAAGGTTTTGAAAGTAGTAAGTTGATTAAGTTGTTATAATGTATCTTGGATTGAATATGGAAATTGTTAGTGTGGTTGAGTTATGTTAATAGTTTGGCCGGGTTTGAATTCCCGGGTTGTTGTTGATTGAAAACTTGCTAGGTAAATGTTGAGGATGGTGTATTTACAGAGGAAATGCTGCCGAAATTTCGGTAGCCAAGTGTTTCCTTAAGATTCTAACTCTAAGTACCCTAATGAAAGTTTGGGTAAATGTGACCAAATCGCAGATTTTGGCGGATTTGCAGCTTGAATTCGGAATAGCAAAAGAAGCGGAAAGAGGTATGTAAGGCTTCACCCTTCTTTCTATGGCATGTCTTAGTTGAAATATGTTGGGTACAAGCCTCGGGGACAACTCGGTTCCCCGGAATCCGCACCTAAAGTTTTCCACTTTTTGTTCAATAGAATTGAACTAGAAAGTGTGCCAATTGTTGGAAAAACCTCCTACACCCTTAGAACTTGTATAAATGGGACCCGATTACCCTAAGACCCTCACAAGTAACGCTATGACACGTAACATACGTAAATCGTATACGCTACCTCATCCGGCCCGAGGTGGGCCCGCTACTCTCGGATTTTTCCTTACAGTCTTGCTTGACTTACTTGAAGTGAATCCAAAGGGAACCTTTGATCCCGATTTCGTTACCAAATGATAAATACTATGACTCCTCTAACGAGGACACTTGCATGACGATAATGATAACAATGATGTTAGATAAGAGAATATGCCTATGATACCTACTACCGGAACGACTCTATGACTAAGATGACTAAGCTAAGTATCTTATGTAAACATGAAAATGATAAACTAATTTTTGAATATTATTTATATTTCCTAGCTATGACTTTATTTTCTAAAAGATTTCAAAGTCTATGAATTGTCATCTATGATGCCCCGATTTCATTCTACGTTTACTTTAATATTATTCCCCGTTGGTAGTCTCACCTTAAAATACTCGTTCCTTCAAGGTGAGACAAAGCAATCACGAGTATTCTATAATATAATTGGAGGTCACCGACCTTACGTCACTCCGATGACTACATGATTCTTCTTTGGGCTTTCCTGCGTGCCTCTGAGACATATGTATATAGGATACGTAAATGCATATAAGACATGTAAATGTATGTAAGATATGTGTATATTTTTTTTTTAAAACATGCACATGACAAAAGAGCTAGAGCACTATAGACGCTGATGTACCTACACGACACACGTATATGTATATGATAAAAGAGCTAGAGCGCTATAGACGCTGATATATGTACATGATATATGCATGTGTATACGGGGAAAATGGAGGTAAGGGCAGAGCGTTATGAACGCATATCCACCTGATCAGTTGGCATTACATGATATGATATCGTCCCGGACGCGGGATTTGTATATTTATGGTTAAATGGATCGGCTGCCGACGCCTCGGCAATATGAGATGTCCTATTTTATATGTATATGTATATGAACAAGGAAATATTCTTAAAGGAAAGCTAAGTACGCATAGCACCTGCCAAGGGTATATATATATACAGGTTATGTTTCTATCCCAGGACATGTGTTGTAACTCTCTTATGTCATTATACATGATTCATATTTTCTGTATATTACTATTCATGCCTTACATACTCGGTACACTATTCGTACTGACATCCCTTCTTGTGGACGCTGCGTTTCATGCCGCGCAGGTCAGCAGACAGGCGGATTTGATCCTTAGAAGCCTTACCAGCAGTGTTGACAGCGCTCCAGTTGTTCCGGAGCCCCACTTTCGTGGTACTATTTTGTGTATGTATTTTCGGGCACGGCAGTACTCGACCCTTTCTATGTATAAGTGTACTATGTCTAGAGGCTCGTAGACAGATATGTACAGTCAGTCAGGTACAGTTAGATATATGGTGTTCTAGCATGTTAATGTTGTTGTAGAAAGTGATAATGAAGTTGACTAGTCTATGCTCATAATGATGTTGCTAATGTTCAAAAACAAAAATATGGCACAGTTCATACGGCCTGCTAAGAGGAAAAAGTAAAAGGATAAGCAAGGGGTGCTCGGTACAAGTATCGGGTACTCGTCACGGCCCCTAGTCGGGTCGTGACAGAAGTGGTATCAGAGCAGTTCGGTCCTAGGGGTTTGTCTACGAACCGTGTCCAGTAGAGTCTTGTTTATGGGTGTGTAGCGCGCCACACTTATAAACAGGAGGCTACTGGGCATTTAGGAAATATGACCTTCCTTGTATTCTAAGATCGTGTGATAGAGCTATGCTACCAGGCTTCCACATTCCTTTCCTAATCCTATGCTATGGTTTCAGTACTGTCGATGAAGAGATCAGCTTCAGATGATGGGGGCACCAGTAAGGCCCCTAGAGTATCTCCAGAGCCGAGTAGGGGGAGCCTCGGCTATTCAATTGAGTCAGACCCGTCAGAGGACCCAGCCACAACTCCTTCGGATTTCCTGACTCCCAGAGCGGAGGATCCCGCGGAGGACAGCTATGATACGGATCCGTCGGAGGTCCCAGCGACAATTCCTCCAAAGATTCTGACCCCTAGAGCAGGGGACTCAACAGACAGTGGCTATGATACAGATCCCTCAGAGGATTCGACGATGACTCCCCCGGAGCTTCTTACCTCCAGGGAGGAGGATAGTTATGGCACAGACCCGTCAGAGCACTCTTCTGGGATGACGGATGAGGAGGCTTCCGGGGGTACGCCAGTTACTCCCGTGATGGAGGACCGTGCCAGTCCGGCCACCTCGGAGAGTGCTACGGATTTCTCCTGTCCCTTGTTCCGGCCATCAGAGAACCAGGAATCACCGCTATTCTCTTCGGATTCTGACGTGAGAAATGACGAGGGTCGGGCGAGCGATGAGCAGACAGACGAGAATGAAGAATATACTTCACATGGTAGTTCCCCGGGCCAGGCTCGAGATTGATCGACTACAGGTATATGAGATTTTCTTTAAAACTTTCTATGTATACGTAACCTCTGTAGGAATACTAATTAATAACGGCAGGTAGACATTCAAAAAGGGGTCAAAGATTTAACTGTTATAAGTAATGGCGACTGAGATGTCCCCGCCACTAGTGTGAATTTAGAAACCCCGGTAAAAGATAGTTATATGTATGGATAGGAGTAAATAGCGAAGATTTAAGCAGAGGCAATATGGTAGTTGTATGGTTAGGAAAGTGAAGATAAGAGCGGGACCCGCCGTGAGGACGTTTGGGGAGCTGTTGGAACCCCGACTTACTTTAAATAATGTGACAAAGGCCGTATGGGGCAGTCGGTAAAATTACACCAGCGTTCACGTATTAAAATGCACCAGAGTTTCAAGGTTAAGCGTGCTAGGGTGAGAGCAATCTCAGGATGGGTGACCCCCTAGGAAATATGCTGGAATTTTCACAAATGTGGGAACAAGAGACGAATGTGAAGCTAGGTAGTCCAATGTAAATTAGAGTGTGTGGAGTGGTTACAAACCCTATAAAAGTCATGTAGGCTGAGACGGACAAGACTAACGGAAGAGGAGAAAGCGTGACAGAAAGAGGACTTATTAACGTAGGGCCAACGTTCAGAGCTTACTCAATGGACTTACGACATAAAAGCGACCTAAGCGACATGCGAGATGTCTACGAAGGAGACCTCCCCGAAGTATTATGATACACTATGAGGCCAGTTTAACATTCGAGGACGAATGTTCTAAACGGGGGGAGAATGTTATATCCCGTATTTTTAAACGTCAGATTATTTGCTGAGGTGGGACCCACACATCGATATTTTTTTTGGGACATCTAAAAAAAATTCATATGAATCACATATGAGAAGTTAAACACGACTCAAGAAGGACCCTTGGGCCAAATCAAAGTGGAAGTCCTCCA